>NW_027664023.1:85000-89878 GCF_964034855.1 Anser brachyrhynchus
GCATCGTACGTGTTTTTTCGGGTCTAACTCGGGTTCAGCTTCTTGTTGCGGTTAGGGTTATGTTTAGGGTTGTTAGGAAAGAGTGAAGACGCAGAGTCCTGTTGAGTGTGGGGTTGCGTAAAGGCTCCCCCAGGGAGTTCAGGTGTACCCAAAGGCTTCCGCTGAGAGCACTTTCTGATGGCAGAAAGTGGCACCGTACGTGTTTTTTCGGGTCTAACTCGGGTTCAGCTTCTTGTTGCGGTTAGGGTTATGTTTAGGGTTGTTAGGAAAGAGTGAAGACGCAGAGTCCTGTTGAGTGTGGGGTTGCGTAAAGGCTCCCCCAGGGAGTTCAGGTGTACCCAAAGGCTTCCGCTGAGAGCACTTTTTGATGGCAGAAAGTGGCACCGTACGTGTTTTTTCGGGTCTAACTCGGGTTCAGCTTCTTGTTGCGGTTAGGGTTATGTTTAGGGTTGTTAGGAAAGAGCGAAGACGCAGAGTCCTGTTGAGTGTCGGGTTGCGTAAAGGCTCCCCCAGGGAGTTCAGGTGTACCCAAAGGCTTCCGCTGAGAGCACTTTTTGATGGCAGAAAGTGGCACCGTACGTGTTTTTTCGGGTCTAACTCGGGTTGAGCTTCTTGTTGCGGTTAGGGTTATGTTTAGGGTTGTTAGGAAAGAGTGAAGACGCAGAGTCCTGTTGAGTGTGGGGTTGCGTAAAGGCTCCCCCAGGGAGTTCAGGTGTACCCAAAGGCTTCCGCTGAGAGCACTTTTTGATGGCAGAAAGTGGCACCGTACGTGTTTTTTCGGGTCTAACTCGGGTTCAGCTTCTTGTTGCGGTTAGGGTTATGTTTAGGGTTGTTAGGAAAGAGTGAAGACGCAGAGTCCTGTTGAGTGTGGGGTTGCGTAAAGGCTCCCCCAGGGAGTTCAGGTGTACCCAAAGGCTTCCGCTGAGAGCACTTTTTGATGGCAGAAAGTGGCACCGTACGTGTTTTTTCGGGTCTAACTCGGGTTCAGCTTCTTGTTGCGGTTAGGGTTATGTTTAGGGTTGTTAGGAAAGAGTGAAGACGCAGAGTCCTGTTGAGTGTGGGGTTGCGTAAAGGCTCCCCCAGGGAGTTCACGTGTACCCAAAGGCTTCCGCTGAGAGCACTTTTTGATGGCAGAAAGTGGCACCGTACGTGTTTTTTCGGCTCTAACTCGGGTTCAGCTTCTTGTTGCGGTTAGGGTTATGTTTAGGGTTGTTAGGAAAGAGTGAAGACGCAGAGTCCTGTTGAGTGTGGGGTTGCGTAAAGGCTCCCCCAGGGAGTTCAGGTGTACCCAAAGGCTTCCGCTGAGAGCACTTTTTGATGGCAGAAAGTGGCACCGTACGTGTTTTTTCGGGTCTAACTCGGGTTCAGCTTCTTGTTGCGGTTAGGGTTATGTTTAGGGTTGTTAGGAAAGAGCGAAGACGCAGAGTCCTGTTGAGTGTGGGGTTGCGTAAAGGCTCCCCCAGGGAGTTCAGGTGTACCCAAAGGCTTCCGCTGAGAGCACTTTTTGATGGCAGAAAGTGGCACCGTACGTGTTTTTTCGGGTCTAACTCGGGTTCAGCTTCTTGTTGCGGTTAGGGTTATGTTTAGGGTTGTTAGGAAAGAGTGAAGACGCAGAGTCCTGTTGAGTGTGGGGTTGCGTAAAGGCTCCCCCAGGGAGTTCAGGTGTACCCAAAGGCTTCCGCTGAGAGCACTTTTTGATGGCAGAAAGTGGCACCGTACGTGTTTTTTCGGGTCTAACTCGGGTTCAGCTTCTTGTTGCGGTTAGGGTTATGTTTAGGGTTGTTAGGAAAGAGTGAAGACAGCAGAGTCCTGTTGAGTGTGGGGTTGCGTAAAGGCTCCCCCAGGGAGTTCACGTGTACCCAAAGGCTTCCGCTGAGAGCACTTTTTGATGGCAGAAAGTGGCACCGTACGTGTTTTTTCGGGTCTAACTCGGGTTGAGCTTCTTGTTGCGGTTAGGGTTATGTTTAGGGTTGTTAGGAAAGAGTGAAGACGCAGAGTCCTGTTGAGTGTGGGGTTGCGTAAAGGCTCCCCCAGGGAGTTCAGGTGTACCCAAAGGCTTCCGCTGAGAGCACTTTTTGATGGCAGAAAGTGGCACTACGTGTTTTTTCGGGTCTAACTCGGGTTGAGCTTCTTGTTGCGGTTAGGGTTATGTTTAGGTTTGTTAGGAAAGAGTGAAGACGCAGAGTCCTGTTGAGTGTGGGGTTGCGTAAAGGCTCCCCCAGGGAGTTCAGGTGTACCCAAAGGCTTCCGCTGAGAGCACTTTTTGATGGCAGAAAGTGGCACCGTACGTGTTTTTTCGGGTCTAACTCGGGTTGAGCTTCTTGTTGCGGTTAGGGTTATGTTTAGGGTTGTTAGGAAAGAGCGAAGACGCAGAGTCCTGTTGAGTGTGGGGTTGCGTAAAGGCTCCCCCAGGGAGTTCAGGTGTACCCAAAGGCTTCCGCTGAGAGCACTTTTTGATGGCAGAAAGTGGCACCGTACGTGTTTTTTCGGGTCTAACTCGGGTTCAGCTTCTTGTTGCGGTTAGGGTTATGTTTAGGGTTGTTAGGAAAGAGTGAAGACGCAGAGTCCTGTTGAGTGTGGGGTTGCGTAAAGGCTCCCCCAGGGAGTTCAGGTGTACCCAAAGGCTTCCGCTGAGAGCACTTTTGGATGGCAGAAAGTGGCACCGTACGTGTTTTTTCGGGTCTAACTCGGGTTCAGCTTCTTGTTGCGGTTAGGGTTATGTTTAGGGTTGTTAGGAAAGAGTGAAGACGCAGAGTCCTGTTGAGTGTGGGGTTGCGTAAAGGCTCCCCCAGGGAGTTCAGGTGTACCCAAAGGCTTCCGCTGAGAGCACTTTTTGATGGCAGAAAGTGGCACCGTACGTGTTTTTTCGGGTCTAACTCGGGTTCAGCTTCTTGTTGCGGTTAGGGTTATGTTTAGGGTTGTTAGGAAAGAGTGAAGACGCAGAGTCCTGTTGAGTGCGGGGTTGCGTAAAGGCTCCCCCAGGGAGTTCAGGTGTACCCAAAGGCTTCCGCTGAGAGCACTTTTGGATGGCAGAAAGTGGCACCGTACGTGTTTTTTCGGGTCTAACTCGGGTTCAGCTTCTTGTTGCGGTTAGGGTTATGTTTAGGGTTGTTAGGAAAGAGTGAAGACGCAGAGTCCTGTTGAGTGTGGGGTTGCGTAAAGGCTCCCCCAGGGAGTTCAGGTGTACCCAAAGGCTTCCGCTGAGAGCACTTTTTGATGGCAGAAAGTGGCACCGTACGTGTTTTTTCGGGTCTAACTCGGGTTCAGCTTCTTGTTGCGGTTAGGGTTATGTTTAGGGTTGTTAGGAAAGAGTGAAGACGCAGAGTCCTGTTGAGTGTGCGGTTGCGTAAAGGCTCCCCCAGGGAGTTCAGCTGTACCCAAAGGCTTCCGCTGAGAGCACTTTTTGATGGCAGAAAGTGGCACCGTACGTGTTTTTTCGGGTCTAACTCGGGTTCAGCTTCTTGTTGCGGTTAGGGTTATGTTTAGGGTTGTTAGGAAAGAGTGAAGACGCAGAGTCCTGTTGAGTGTGGGGTTGCGTAAAGGCTCCCCCAGGGAGTTCAGGTGTACCCAAAGGCTTCCGCTGAGAGCACTTTTTGATGGCAGAAAGTGGCACCGTACGTGTTTTTTCGGGTCTAACTCGGGTTGAGCTTCTTGTTGCGGTTAGGGTTATGTTTAGGGTTGTTAGGAAAGAGTGAAGACGCAGAGTCCTGTTGAGTGTGGGGTTGCGTAAAGGATCCCCCAGGGAGTTCACGTGTACCCAAAGGCTTCCGCTGAGAGCACTTTTTGATGGCAGAAAGTGGCACCGTACGTGTTTTTTCGGGTCTAACTCGGGTTCAGCTTCTTGTTGCGGTTAGGGTTATGTTTAGGGTTGTTAGGAAAGAGTGAAGACGCAGAGTCCTGTTGAGTGTGCGGTTGCGTAAAGGCTCCCCCAGGGAGTTCAGGTGTACCCAAAGGCTTCCGCTGAGAGCACTTTTGGATGGCAGAAAGTGGCACCGTACGTGTTTTTTCGGGTCTAACTCGGGTTCAGCTTCTTGTTGCGGTTAGGGTTATGTTTAGGGTTGTTAGGAAAGAGTGAAGACGCAGAGTCCTGTTGAGTGTGGGGTTGCGTAAAGGCTCCCCCAGGGAGTTCAGGTGTACCCAAAGGCTTCCGCTGAGAGCACTTTTTGATGGCAGAAAGTGGCACCGTACGTGTTTTTTCGGGTCTAACTCGGGTTGAGCTTCTTGTTGCGGTTAGGGTTATGTTTAGGGTTGTTAGGAAAGAGCGAAGACGCAGAGTCCTGTTGAGTGTGGGGTTGCGTAAAGGCTCCCCCAGGGAGTTCAGGTGTACCCAAAGGCTTCCGCTGAGAGCACTTTTTGATGGCAGAAAGTGGCACCGTACGTGTTTTTTCGGGTCTAACTCGGGTTCAGCTTCTTGTTGCGGTTAGGGTTATGTTTAGGGTTGTTAGGAAAGAGTGAAGACGCAGAGTCCTGTTGAGTGTGGGGTTGCGTAAAGGCTCCCCCAGGGAGTTCAGGTGTACCCAAAGGCTTCCGCTGAGAGCACTTTTGGATGGCAGAAAGTGGCACCGTACGTGTTTTTTCGGGTCTAACTCGGGTTCAGCTTCTTGTTGCGGTTAGGGTTATGTTTAGGGTTGTTAGGAAAGAGTGAAGACGCAGAGTCCTGTTGAGTGCGGGGTTGCGTAAAGGCTCCCCCAGGGAGTTCAGGTGTACCCAAAGGCTTCCGCTGAGAGCACTTTTTGATGGCAGAAAGTGGCACCGTACGTGTTTTTTCGGGTCTAACTCGGGTTCAGCTTCTTGTTGCGGTTAGGGTTATGTTTAGGGTTGTTAGGAAAGAGTGAAGACGCAGAGTCCTGTTGAGTGTGGGGTTGCGTAAAGGCTCCC
>NW_027664022.1:0-13000 GCF_964034855.1 Anser brachyrhynchus
AGTGAGTCCAGAGAGTGCACTGGCACCACTGGGGATGCAGTGCAGTGAGTCCAGAGAGTGCACTGGCACCAAGGGGATGCACTGCAGTGAGTCCAGAGAGCGCACTGGCACCACTGGGGATGCACTGCAGTGAGTCCACAGAGTGCACTGGCACCACTGAGAATGCACTTCAGTGAGTCCAGAGAGTGCACTGGTACCACTGGGGATGCAGTGCAGTGAGTCCAGAGAGTGCACTAGCACCACTGGGGATGCAGTGCAGTGAATCCAGTGAGTGCACTGGCACCACTGGGGATGCAGTGCAGTGAGTCAAGAGAGTGCACTGGCGCCACTGGGGATGCACTGCAGTGAGCCCAGAGAGTGCACTGGCACCACTGGGGATGCGGTGCCGGGAGTCCAGAGAGTGCACTGGCACCACTGGGGATGCAGTGCAGTGAGTCCACAGAGTGCACTGGCACCACAGGGGATGCAGTGCAGTGAGTCCAGAGAGTGCACTGGCAGCACAGATGATGCAGTGCAGTGAGTCCAGAGAGTGCTCTGGCACCACTGGGGATGCAGTGCAGTGAGTCCAGAGAGTGCACTGGCACCACTGGGGATGCACTGCAGTGAGTCCAGAGAGTGCACTGGCACCACTGGGGATGCACTGCAGTGAGTCCAGAGAGTGCTCTGGCACCACTGGGGATGCAGTGCAGTGAGTCCAGAGAGTGCACTGGCACCACTGTGGATGCAGTGCAGTGAGTGCAGAGAGTGCACTGGCACCACTGGTGATGCACTGCAGTTACTCCAGAGAGTGCACTGGCACCACTGGGGATGCGGTGCGGTGAGACCAGAGAGTGCACTGGCACCACTGGGGATGCAGTGCAGTCAGTCCAGTGAGTGTACTGGCACCACTGGGGATGCACTGCAGTGAGTCCAGAGAGTGCACTGGCACCACTGAGAATGCCCTTCAGTGAGTCCAGAGAGTGCACTGGCACCACTGGGGATGCACTGCAGTGAGTCCAGTGAGTGCACTGGCACCACTGTGGATGCAGTGCAGTGAGTCCAGAGAGTGCACTGGCACCACTGGGGATGCACTTCAGTGAGTCCAGAGAGTGCACTGGCACCAGAGGGAATGCACTGCAGTGAGTCCAGTGAGTGCACTGGCACCACTGTGGATGCAGTGCAGTGAGTGCAGAGAGTGCACTGGCACCACTGGACATGCAGTGCAGTGAGTCCAGAGAGTGCAGTGGCACCACTGGGGATGCAGTGCAGTGAGTCCAGAGAGTGCACTGGCAGCACTGGGGATGCAGTGCAGTGAGTCCAGAGAGTGCACTGGCAATACTGGGGATGCAGTGCAGTGAGTCCAGAGAGTGCACTGGCACCACTGGGGCTGCAGTGCAGTGAGTCCAGAGAGTGCACTGGCACCACTGGGGATGCAGTGCAGTGAGTCCAGAGAGTGCTCTGGCACCACTGGGGATGCACTGAAGTGAGTCCAGAGAGTGCACTGGCACCACTGGGGATGCAGTGCAGTGAGTCCAGAGAGTGCACTGGCAACACTGGGGTTGCAGTGCAGTGAGTCCAGAGAGTGCACTGGCACCACTGGGGATGCACTGCAGTGAGTCCAGAGTGTGCACTGGCACCACTGGGGATGCAGTGCAGTGAGTCCAGAGAGTGCACTGGCACCACTGGGGATGCAGTGCAGTGAGTCCAGAGAGTGCACAGGCAGCACTGGGGATGCAGTGCAGTGAGTCCAGAGAGTGCACTGGCACCACTGGGGATGCAGTGCAGTGAGTCCAGTGAGTGTACTGGCACCACTGGGGATGCACTGCAGTGAGTCCAGAGAGTGCACTGGCACCACTGAGAATGCACTTCAGTGAGTCCAGAGAGTGCACTGGCACCACTGGGGATGCAGTGCAGTGAGTCCAGAGAGTGCACTGGCACCACTGAGAATGCACTTCAGTGAGTCCAAAGAGTGCACTGGCACCACTGGGGATGCACTGCAGTGAGTCCAGAGAGTGCACTAGCACCACTGGGAATGCAGTACAGTGAGTCCAGTGAGTGCACTGGCACCACTGGGGATGCAGTGCAGTGAGTCCAGAGAGTGCACTGGCACCACTGGGGATGCAGTGCAGTGAGTCCAGAGAGTGCACTGGTACAACTTGGGATGCAGTGCAGTGAGTCCAGTGAGTGCACTGGCACCACTGGGGATGCAGTGCAGTGAGTCCAGAGAGTGCATTGGCACCACTGGGGATGCAGTGCAGTGAGTCCAGAGAGTGCACTGGCACCACTGGGGATGCACTGCAGTCACTCCAGAGAGTGCACTGGCACCACTTATGATGCAGTACAGTGAGTCCAGTGAGCGCACTGGCACCACTGGGGATGTAGTGCAGTGATTCGAGAGAGTGCACTGGCACCACTGGGGATGCAGTGCAGTGAGTCCAGAGAGTGCACTGGCACCACTTGGGATGCAGTGCAGTGAGTCCAGAGAGTGCACTGGCACCACTGGGGATGCACTGCTGTGAGTCCAGAGAGTGCACTGGCAGCAGTGGAGATGCACTGCAGTGAGTCCAGAGAGTGCACTGGCACCACTGGGGATGCACTGCAGTGAGTCCAGAGAGTGCAGTGGCACCACTGGGGATGCAGTGCAGTGAGTCCAGAGAGTGCACTGGCACCACTGGGGATGCACTGCAGTGAGTCCAGAGAGTGCACTAGCACCACTGGGGATGCAGTGCAGTGAATCCAGTGAGTGCACTGGCACCACTGGGGATGCAGTGCAGTGAGTCAAGAGAGTGCACTGGCACCACTGGGGATGCAGTACAGTGAGTCCAGAGAGTGCATTGGCACCATTGGAGATGCAGTGCAGTGAGTCCAGAGAGTGCACTGGCACCACCGCGGGATGCACAGCAGTGAGTCCAGAGAGTGCATTGGCACCACTGGGGATGCAGTGCAGTGAGTCCAGAGAGTGCACTGGCACCATTGGAGATGCACTGCAGTGAGTCCAGAGAGTGCACTGGCACCACTGGGGATGCAGTGCAGTGAGTCCAGAGAGTGCACTGGCACCACTGGGGATGCAGTGCAGTGAGTCCAGAGAGTGCACTGGCACCACTGGGGATGCACTTCAGTGAGTGCAGAGACTGCACTGGCAGCACTGGGGATGCAGTGCAGTGAGTCCAGTGAGTGTACTGGCACCACTGGGGATGCACTGCAGTGAGTCCAGAGAGTGCATTGGCACCACTTGGGATGCACTGCAGTGAGTCCAGAGAGTGCACTGGCACCACTGGGGATGCAGTGCAGTGAGTCCAGAGAGTGCACTGGCACCACTGGGGATGCAGTGCAGTGAGTCCAGAGAGTGCATTGGCACCACTGGGGATGCAGTGCAGTGAGTCCAGAGAGTGCACTGGCAGCACTGGGGATGCACTGCAGTGAGTCCACAGAGTGCACTGGTACCACTGGGGATGCAGTGCAGTGAGTCCAGAGAGTGCACTGGCACCACTGGGGATGCACTGCAGTGAGTCCAGAGAGTGCACTGGCACCACTGGGGATGCAGTGCAGTGAGTCCAGAGAGTGCACTGGCACCACTGGGGATGCAGTGCAGTGAGTCCAGAGAGTGCACTGGCAGCACTGGGGATGCAGTGCAGTGAGTCCAGAGAGTGCACTGGCACCACTGGGGATGCACTGCAGTGAGTCCAGAGAGCGCATTGGCACCACTGGGGATGCACTGCAGTGAGTCCACAGAGTGCACTGGCACCACTGAGAATGCACTTCAGTGAGTCCAGAGAGTGCACTGGTACCACTGGGGATGCACTGCAGTGAGTCCAGAGAGTGCACTAGCACCACTGGGGATGCAGTGCAGTGAATCCAGTGAGTGCACTGGCACCACTGGGGATGCAGTGCAGTGAGTCAAGAGAGTGCACTGGCACCACTGGGGATGCAGTACAGTGAGTCCAGAGAGTGCATTGGCACCATTGGAGATGCAGTGCAGTGAGTCCAGAGAGTGCACTGGCACCACTGGGGATGCACAGCAGTGAGTCCAGAGAGTGCATTGGCACCACTGGGGATGCAGTGCAGTGAGTCCAGAGAGTGCACTGGCACCATTGGAGATGCACTGCAGTGAGTCCAGAGAGTGCACTGGCACCACTGGGGATGCAGTGCAGTGAGTCCAGAGAGTGCACTGGCACCACTGGGGATGCAGTGCAGTGAGTCCAGAGAGTGCACTGGCACCACTGGGGATGCACTGCAGTGAGTCCAGAGAGTTCACTGGCACCACTGGAGATGCACTTCAGTGAGTGCAGAGACTGCACTGGCAGCACTGGGGATGCAGTGCAGTGAGTCCAGTGAGTGTACTGGCACCACTGGGGATGCACTGCAGAGAGTCCAGAGAGTGCATTGGCACCACTTGGGATGCACTGCAGTGAGTCCAGAGTGTGCACTGGCACCACTGGGGATGCAGTGCAGTGAGTCCAGAGAGTGCACTGGCACCACTGGGGATGCAGTGCAGTGAGTCCAGAGAGTGCAGTGGCACCAATGGGGATGCACTTCAGTGAGTCCAGAGAGTGCACTGGCTCCACTGGGGATGCAGTGCAGTGAGTCCAGAGAGTGCACTGGCACCATTGGATATGCAGTGCAGTGAGTCCAGAAAGTGCACTGGCACCACTGGGGATGCAGTGCAGTGAGTCCAGAGAGTGCACTGGCACCACTGGGGATGCAGTGCAGTGAGTCCAGAGAGTGCACTGGCACCACTGGGGACGCACTGCAGTGAGTCCAGAGAGTTCACTGGCACCACTGGGGATGCACTTCAGTGAGTGCAGAGACTGCACTGGCACCACTGGGGATGCAGTGCAGTAAGTCCAGTGAGTGTACTGGCACCACTGGGGATGCACTGCAGTGAGTCCAGAGAGTGCATTGGCGCCACTTGGGATGCACTGCAGTGAGACCAGAGAGTGCACTTGCACCACTGGGGATGCAGTGCAGTGAGTCCAGAGAGTGCACTGGCACCACTGGGGATGCAGTGCAGTGAGTCCAGAGAGTGCACTGGCACCAATGGGGATGCACAGCAGTGAGTCCACAGAGTGCACTGGCACCACTGGGGATGCAGTACAGTGAGTCCAGAGAGTGCACTGGCACCACTGGGGATGCACTGCAGTGAGTCCAGAGAGTGCTCTGGCACCACTGGCGATGCAGTGCAGTGAGTGCAGAGACTGCACTAGCACCACTGGGGATGCAGTGCAGTCAGTCCAGTGAGTGTACTGGCACCACTGGGGATGCACTGCAGTGAGTCCAGAGAGTGCACTGGCACCACTGAGAATGCACTTCAGTGAGTCCAGAGAGTGCACTGGCACCACTGGGGATGCACTGCAGTGAGTCCACAGAGTGCACTGGCACCACTGGGGATGCAGTGCAGTGAGTCCAGAGAGTGCACTGGCACCACTGGGGATGCACTTCAGTGAGTCCAGAGAGTGCACGGGCTCCACTGGGGATGCACTGCAGTGAGTCCACAGAGTGCACTGGCACCACTGGGGATGCAGTGCAGTGAGTCCAGAGAGTGCACTGGCTCCACTGGGGATGCAGTGCAGTGAGTCCAGAGAGTGCTCTGGCACCACTGGGTATGCAGTGCAGTGAGTCCAGAGTGTGCACTGGCACCACTGGGAATGCAGTGCAGTGAGTCCAGAGATCGCACTGGCACCACGGGGGATGCACTTCAGTGAGTCCAGAGAGTGCACTGGCACCACTGGGGATGCAGTGCAGTGAGTCAAGAGAGTGCACTGGCACCACTGGGGATGCACTGCAGTGAGTCCAGTGAGTGCACTGGCACCACTGGGGATGCAGTGCAGTGAGTGCAGGGAGTGCACTGGCACCACTGGGGATGCAGTGCAGTGAGTCCAGAGAGTGCAGTGGCACCACTGGGGATGCAGTGCAGTGAGTCCAGAGAGTGCACAGGCAGCACTGGGGATGCAGTGCAGTGAGTCCAGGGAGTACTCTGGCACCACTGGGGATGCAGTGCAGTGAGTCCAGAGAGTGCACTGGCACCACTGGGGATGCAGTGCAGTGAGTCCAGAGAGTGCACTGGCACCACTGGTGATGCACTGCAGTTACTCCAGAGAGTGCACTGGCACCACTGGGGATGCGGTGCGGTGAGTCCAGAGAGTGCACTGGCACCACTGGTGATGCACTGCAGTGAGTCCAGAGAGTGCACTGGCACCACTGAGAATGCCCTTCAGTGAGTCCAGAGAGTGCACTGGCACCACTGGGGATGCACTGCATTGAGTCCACAGAGTGCACTAGCACCACTGGGGATGCAGTGCAGTGAGTCCAGAGAGTGTACTGGCACCACTGGGGATGCACTGCAGTGAGTCCAGAGAGTGCTCTGTCACCACTGAGAATGCACTTCAGTGAGTCCAAAGTGTGCACTAGCACCACTGGGGATGCACTGCAGTGAGTCCAGAGAGTGAACTGGCACCACTGGGAATGTAGTGCAGTGAATCCAGTGAGTGCACTGGCACCAGTGGGGATGCACTGCAGTGAGTCCAGAGAGTGCACTGGCACCACTGGGGATGCACTGCAGTGAGTCCAGAGAGCGCACTGGCACCACTGGAGATGCACTGCAGTGAGTCCACAGAGTGCACTGGCACCACTGAGAATGCACTTCAGTGAGTCCAGAGAGTGCACTGGCACCACTGGGGATGCACTGCAGTGAGTCCAGAGAGTGAACTAGCACCACTGGGAATGCAGTGCAGTGAATCCAGTGAGTGCACTGGCACCACTGGGGATGCAGTGCAGTGAGTCAAGAGAGTGCACTGGCACCACTGGGGATGCACTGCAGTGAGCCCAGAGAGTGCACTGGCACCACTGGGGATGCGTTGCCGGGAGTCCAGAGAGTGCACTGGCACCACTGGGGATGCAGTGCAGTGAGTCCAGAGAGTGCACTGGCACCACTGGGGATGCAGTGCAGTGAGTCCAGAGAGTGCACTGGCACCACTGGGGATGCACTGCAGTGAGTCCAGAGAGTGCACTGGCACCACTGGGGATGCAGTGCAGTGAGTCCAGAGAGTGCACTGGCACCACTGGGGATGCAGTGCAGTGAGTCCAGAGAGTGCACTGGCACCACTGGTGATGCACTGCAGTTACTCCAGAGAGTGCACTGGCACCACTGGGGATGCGGTGCGGTGAGTCCAGAGAGTGCACTGGCACCACTGGGGATGCAGTGCAGTCAGTCCAGTGAGTGTACTGGCACCACTGGGGATGCACTGCAGTGAGTCCAGAGAGTGCACTGGCACCACTGAGAATGCCCTTCAGTGAGTCCAGAGAGTGCACTGGCACCACTGGGGATGCACTGCAGTGAGTCCACAGAAGGCACTAGCACCACTGGGGATGCAGTGCAGTGACTCTAGAGAGTGCACTGGCACCACTGGGGATGCACTTCAGTGAGTCCAGAGAGTGCACTGGCACCACTGGGGATGCAGTGCAGTGAGTCCAGAGAGTGCACTGGCACCACTGGGGATGCACTGCAGTGAGTCCACAGAGTGCACTAGCACCACTGGGGATGCAGTGCAGTGAGTCCAGAGAGTGCACTGGCACCACTGGGGATGCACTTCAGTGAGTCCAGAGAGTGCACGCGCTCCACTGGGGATGCAGTACAGTGAGTCCAGAGAGTGCATTGGCACCACTGGGGATGCAGTGCAGTGAGTCCAGAGAGTGCACTGGCAGCACAGAGGATGCAGTGCAGTGAGTCCAGAGAGTGCTCTGGCACCACTGGGGATGCAGTGCAGTGAGTCCACAGACTGCACTGGCACCACGGAGAATGCACTTCAGTGAGTCCAGAGAGTGCACTGGTACCACTGGGGATGCAGTGCAGTGAGTCCAGAGAGTGCACTAGCACCACTGGGGATGCAGTGCAGTGAATCCAGTGAGTGCACTGGCACCACTGGGGATGCAGTGCAGTGAGTCAAGAGAGTGCACTGGCACCACTGGGGATGCACTGCAGTGAGCCCAGAGAGTGCACTGGCACCACTGGGGATGCGGTACCGGGAGTCCAGAGAGTGCACTGGCACCACTGGGGATGCACTGCAGTGAGTCCAGAGAGTGCACTGGCACCACTGGGGATGCACTGCAGTGAGTCCAGAGAGTGCACTAGCACCACTGGGGATGCACTGCAGTGAGTCCAGAGAGTGCTCTGGCACCACTGGGGATGCAGTGCAGTGAGTCCAGAGAGTGCACTGGCACCACTGGGGATGCAGTGCAGTGAGTCCAGAGAGTGCACTGGCAGCACTGGGGATGCACTGCAGTGAGTCCAGAGAGTGTACTGGCACCATTGGGGATGCACTGCTGTGAGTCCAGAGAGTGCACTGCCACCACTGAGGATGCCCTTCAGTGAGTCCAGAGAGTGCACTGGCACCACTGGGGATGCACTGCAGTGAGTCCACAGAGTGCACTAGCACCACTGGGGATGCAGTGCAGTGAGTCCAGAGAGTGCACTGGCACCACTGGGGATGCACTTCAGTGAGTCCAGAGAGTGCACGCGCTCCACTGGGGATGCAGTACAGTGAGTCCAGAGAGTGCATTGGCACCACTGGGGATGCAGTGCAGTGAGTCCAGAGAGTGCACTGGCAGCACAGAGGATGCAGTGCAGTGAGTCCAGAGAGTGCTCTGGCACCACTGGGGATGCAGTGCAGTGAGTCCAGAGAGTGCACTGGCACCACTGGGGATGCACTGCAGTGAGTCCAGAGAGTGCACTGGCACCACTGGGGATGCACTGCAGTGAGTCCAGAGAGTGCACTGGCACCACTGGGGATGCACTGCAGTGAGTCCAGAGAGTGCACTGGCACCACTGGTGATGCACTGCAGTGAGTCCAGAGAGTGCACTGGCACCACTGGGGATGCACTGCAGTGAGTCCAGAGAGTGCACAGGCAGCACTGGGGATGCAGTGCAGTGAGTCCAGAGAGTGCTCTGGCACCAGAGGGAATGCACTGCAGTGAGTTCAGTGAGTGCATTGGCACCACTGGGGATGCAGTACAGTGAGTCCAGAGAGTGCACTGGCACCACTGGACATGCAGTGCAGTGAGTCCAGAGAGTGCAGTGGCACCACTGGGGATGCAGTGCAGTGAGTCCAGAGAGTGCACTGGCAGCACTGGGGATGCAGTGCAGTGAGTCCAGAGAGTGCACTGGCAATACTGGGGATGCAGTGCAGTGAGTCCAGAGAGTGCACTGGCACCACTGGGGCTGCAGTGCAGTGAGTCCAGAGAGTGCACTGGCACCACTGGGGATGCAGTGCAGTGAGTCCAGAGAGTGCTCTGGCACCACTGGGGATGCACTGAAGTGAGTCCAGAGAGTGCACTGGCACCACTGGGGATGCAGTGCAGTGAGTCCAGAGAGTGCACTGGCAATACTGGGGATGCAGTGCAGTGAGTCCAGAGAGTGCACTGGCAACACTGGGGTTGCAGTGCAGTGAGTCCAGAGAGTGAACTGGCACCACTGGGGATGCAGTGCAGTGAGTCCAGAGTGTGCACTGGCACCACTGGGGATGCAGTGCAGTGAGTCCAGAGATTGCACTGGCACCACTGGGGATGCAGTGCAGTGAGTCCAGAGATTGCACTGGCACCACTGGGGATGCAGTGCAGTGAGTCCAGAGAGTGCACTGGCACCACTGGGGATGCAGTGCAGTGAGTCCAGAGAGTGCACTGGCACCACTGGGGATGCAGTGCAGAGTCCAGTGAGTGTACTGGCACCACTGGGGATGCACTGCAGTGAGTCCAGAGAGTGCACTGGCACCACTGAGAATGCACTTCAGTGAGTCCAGAGAGTGCACTGGCACCACTGGGGATGCAGTGCAGTGAGTCCAGAGAGTGCACTGGCACCACTGAGAATGCACTTCAGTGAGTCCAAAGAGTGCACTGGCACCACTGGGGATGCACTGCAGTGAGTCCAGAGAGTGCACTAGCACCACTGGGAATGCAGTACAGTGAGTCCAGTGAGTGCACTGGCACCACTGGGGATGTAGTGCAGTGACTCGAGAGAGTGCACTGGCACCACTGGGGATGCAGTGCAGTGAGTCCAGAGAGTGCACTGGTACAACTTGGGATGCAGTGCAGTGAGTCCAGTGAGTGCACTGGCACCACTGGGGATGCAGTGCAGTGAGTCCAGAGAGTGCACTGGCACCACTGGGGATGCAGTGCAGTGAGTCCAGAGAGTGCACTGGCACCACTGGGGATGCACTGCAGTCACTCCAGAGAGTGCACTGGCACCACTGATGATGCAGTACAGTGAGTCCAGTGAGCGCACTGGCACCACTGGGGATGTAGTGCAGTGATTCGAGAGAGTGCACTGGCACCACTGGGGATGCAGTGCAGTGAGTCCAGAGAGTGCACTGGCACCACTTGGGATGCAGTGCAGTGAGTCCAGAGAGTGCACTGGCACTACTGGGGATGCAGTGCAGTGAGTCCAGAGAGTGCATTGGCACCACTGGGGATGCAGTGCAGTGAGTCCAGAGAGTGCACTGGCACCACTGGGGATGCACTGCTGTGAGTCCAGAGAGTGCACTGGCAGCAGTGGAGATGCACTGCAGTGAGTCCAGAGAGTGCACTGGCACCACTGGGGATGCAGTGCAGTGAGTCCAGAGAGTGCAGTGGCACCACTGGGGATGCAGTGCAGTGAGTCCAGAGAGTGCACTGGCACCACTGGGGATGCACTGCAGTGAGTCCAGAGAGTGCACTGGCACCACTGGGGATGCAGTGCAGTGAGTCCAGAGAGTGCACTGGCAGCACTGGGGATGCAGTGCAGTGACTCGAGAGAGTGCACTGGCACCACTGGGGATGCACTGCAGTGAGTCCACAGAGTGCACTGGAACCACTGAGAATGCACTTCAGTGAGTCCAGAGAGTGCACTGGCACCACTGGGGATGCACTGCAGTGAGTCCAAAGAGTGCACTGGAACCACTGAGAATGCACTTCAGTGAGTCCAGAGAGTGCACTGGCACCACTGGGGATGCACTGCAGTGAGTCCAGAGAGTGCACTAGCACCACTGGGGAATGCAGTGCAGTGAGTCCAGTGAGTACACTGGCACCAATGGGGATGCAGTGCAGTGAGTCAAGAGAGTGCACTGGCACCACTGGGGATGCACTGCAGTGAGCCCAGAGAGTGCACTGGCACCACTGGGGATGCGGTGCCGGGAGTCCAGAGAGTGCACTGGCACCACTGGGGATGCAGTGCAGTGAGTCCAGAGAGTGCACTGGCACCACTGGGGATGCAGTGCAGTGAGTCCAGAGAGTGCACTGGCACCACTGGGGATGCAGTGCAGTGAGTCCAGAGAGTGCTCTGGCACCACTGGGGATGCAGTGCAGTGAGTCCAGAGAGTGCACTGGCACCACTGGGGATGTGTTGCCGGGAGTCCAGAGAGTGCACTGGCACCACTGGGGATGCAGTGCAGTGAGTCCAGAGAGTGCACTGGCACCACTGGGGATGCACTGCAGTGAGTCCAGAGAGTGCACTGGCACCACTGGGGATGCACTGCAGTGAGTCCAGAGAGTGCTCTGGCACCACTGGGGATGCAGTGCAGTGAGTCCAGAGAGTGCACTGGCACCACTGGGGATGCAGTGCAGTGAGTCCAGAGAGTGCACTGGCACCACTGGTGATGCACTGCAGTTACTCCAGAGAGTGCACTGGCACCACTGGGGATGCCCTTCAGTGAGTCCAGAGAGTGCACTGGCACCACTGGGGATGCACTGCAGTGAGTCCACAGAGTGCACTAGCACCACTGGGGATGCAGTGCAGTGAGTCCAGAGAGTGCACTGGCACCACTGGGGATGCACTTCAGTGAGTCCAGAGAGTGCACGCGCTCCACTGGGGATGCAGTACAGTGAGTCCAGAGAGTGCATTGGCACCACTGGGGATGCAGTGCAGTGAGTCCAGAGAGTGCACTGGCAGCACAGAGGATGCAGTGCAGTGAGTCCAGAGAGTGCTCTGGCACCACTGGGGATGCAGTGCAGTGAGTCCACAGACTGCACTGGCACCACGGAGAATGCACTTCAGTGAGTCCAGAGAGTGCACTGGTACCACTGGGGATGCAGTGCAGTGAGTCCAGAGAGTGCACTAGCACCACTGGGGATGCAGTGCAGTGAATCCAGTGAGTGCACTGGCACCACTGGGGATGCAGTGCAGTGAGTCAAGAGAGTGCACTGGCACCACTGGGGATGCACTGCAGTGAGCCCAGAGAGTGCACTGGCACCACTGGGGATGCGGTACCGGGAGTCCAGAGAGTGCACTGGCACCACTGGGGATGCACTGCAGTGAGTCCAGAGAGTGCACTGGCACCACTGGGGATGCACTGCAGTGAGTCCAGAGAGTGCACTAGCACCACTGGGGATGCACTGCAGTGAGTCCAGAGAGTGCTCTGGCACCACTGGGGATGCAGTGCAGTGAGTCCAGAGAGTGCACTGGCACCACTGGGGATGCAGTGCAGTGAGTCCAGAGAGTGCACTGGCACCACTGGGGATGCACTGCAGTGAGTCCAGAGAGTGTACTGGCACCATTGGGGATGCACTGCTGTGAGTCCAGAGAGTGCACTGCCACCACTGAGGATGCCCTTCAGTGAGTCCAGAGAGTGCACTGGCACCACTGGGGATGCACTGCAGTGAGTCCACAGAGTGCACTAGCACCACTGGGGATGCAGTGCAGTGAGTCCAGAGAGTGCACTGGCACCACTGGGGATGCACTTCAGTGAGTCCAGAGAGTGCACGCGCTCCACTGGGGATGCAGTACAGTGAGTCCAGAGAGTGCATTGGCACCACTGGGGATGCAGTGCAGTGAGTCCAGAGAGTGCACTGGCAGCACAGAGGATGCAGTGCAGTGAGTCCAGAGAGTGCTCTGGCACCACTGGGGATGCAGTGCAGTGAGTCCAGAGAGTGCACTGGCACCACTGGGGATGCACTGCAGTGAGTCCAGAGAGTGCACTGGCACCACTGGGGATGCACTGCAGTGAGTCCAGAGAGTGCACTGGCACCACTGGTGATGCACTGCAGTGAGTCCAGAGAG
>NW_027664021.1:0-7500 GCF_964034855.1 Anser brachyrhynchus
CCTGTTGAGTGTGGGGTTGCGTAAAGGCTCCCCCAGGGAGTTCAGGTGTACCCAAAGGCTTCCGCTGAGAGCACTTTTTGATGGCAGAAAGTGGCACCGTACGTGTTTTTTCGGGTCTAACTCGGGTTCAGCTTCTTGTTGCGGTTAGGGTTATGTTTAGGGTTGTTAGGAAAGAGTGAAGACGCAGAGTCCTGTTGAGTGCGGGGGTTGCGTAAAGGCTCCCCCAGGGAGTTCAGGTGTACCCAAAGGCTTCCGCTGAGAGCACTTTTTGATGGCAGAAAGTGGCACCGTACGTGTTTTTTCGGGTCTAACTCGGGTTCAGCTTCTTGTTGCGGTTAGGGTTATGTTTAGGGTTGTTAGGAAAGAGTGAAGACGCAGAGTCCTGTTGAGTGTGGGGTTGCGTAAAGGCTCCCCCAGGGAGTTCAGGTGTACCCAAAGGCTTCCGCTGAGAGCACTTTTTGATGGCAGAAAGTGGCACCGTACGTGTTTTTTCGGGTCTAACTCGGGTTCAGCTTCTTGTTGCGGTTAGGGTTATGTTTAGGGTTGTTAGGAAAGAGTGAAGACGCAGAGTCCTGTTGAGTGTGGGGTTGCGTAAAGGCTCCCCCAGGGAGTTCAGGTGTACCCAAAGGCTTCCGCTGAGAGCACTTTTTGATGGCAGAAAGTGGCACCGTACGTGTTTTTCCGGGTCTAACTCGGGTTCAGCTTCTTGTTGCGGTTAGGGTTATGTTTAGGGTTGTTAGGAAAGAGCGAAGACGCAGAGTCCTGTTGAGTGTGGGGTTGCGTAAAGGCTCCCCCAGGGAGTTCAGGTGTACCCAAAGGCTTCCGCTGAGAGCACTTTTGGATGGCAGAAAGTGGCACCGTACGTGTTTTTTCGGGTCTAACTCGGGTTCAGCTTCTTGTTGCGGTTAGGGTTATGTTTAGGGTTGTTAGGAAAGAGTGAAGACGCAGAGTCCTGTTGAGTGTGGGGTTGCGTAAAGGCTCCCCCAGGGAGTTCAGGTGTACCCAAAGGCTTCCGCTGAGAGTACTTTTTGATGGCAGAAAGTGGCACCGTACGTGTTTTTTCGGGTCTAACTCGGGTTCAGCTTCTTGTTGCGGTTAGGGTTATGTTTAGGGTTGTTAGGAAAGAGTGAAGACGCAGAGTCCTGTTGAGTGTGGGGTTGCGTAAAGGCTCCCCCAGGGAGTTCAGGTGTACCCAAAGGCTTCCGCTGAGAGCACTTTTTGATGGCAGAAAGTGGCACCGTACGTGTTTTTTCGGGTCTAACTCGGGTTCAGCTTCTTGTTGCGGTTAGGGTTATGTTTAGGGTTGTTAGGAAAGAGTGAAGACGCAGAGTCCTGTTGAGTGTGGGGTTGCGTAAAGGCTCCCCCAGGGAGTTCAGGTGTACCCAAAGGCTTCCGCTGAGAGCACTTTTTGATGGCAGAAAGTGGCACCCTACGTGTTTTTTCGGGTCTAACTCGGGTTCACCTTCTTGTTGCGGTTAGGGTTATGTTTAGGGTTGTTAGGAAAGAGTGAAGACGCAGAGTCCTGTTGAGTGTGGGGTTGCGTAAAGGCTCCCCCAGGGAGTTCAGGTGTACCCAAAGGCTTCCGCTGAGAGCACTTTTTGATGGCAGAAAGTGGCACCGTACGTGTTTTTTCGGGTCTAACTCGGGTTCAGCTTCTTGTTGCGGTTAGGGTTATGTTTAGGGTTGTTAGGAAAGAGTGAAGACGCAGAGTCCTGTTGAGTGTGGGGTTGCGTAAAGGCTCCCCCAGGGAGTTCAGGTGTACCCAAAGGCTTCCGCTGAGAGCACTTTTTGATGGCAGAAAGTGGCACCGTACGTGTTTTTTCGGGTCTAACTCGGGTTCAGCTTCTTGTTGCGGTTAGGGTTATGTTTAGGGTTGTTAGGAAAGAGTGAAGACGCAGAGTCCTGTTGAGTGTGGGGTTGCGTAAAGGCTCCCCCCAAGGGAGTTCAGGTGTACCCAAAGGCTTCCGCTGAGAGCACTTTTTGATGGCAGAAAGTGGCACCGTACGTGTTTTTTCGGGTCTAACTCGGGTTCAGCTTCTTGTTGCGGTTAGGGTTATGTTTAGGGTTGTTAGGAAAGAGTGAAGACGCAGAGTCCTGTTGAGTGTGGGGTTGCGTAAAGGCTCCCCCAGGGAGTTCAGGTGTACCCAAAGGCTTCCGCTGAGAGCACTTTTTGATGGCAGAAAGTGGCACCGTACGTGTTTTTTCGGGTCTAACTCGGGTTCAGCTTCTTGTTGCGGTTAGGGTTATGTTTAGGGTTGTTAGGAAAGAGTGAAGACGCAGAGTCCTGTTGAGTGTGGGGTTGCGTAAAGGCTCCCCCAGGGAGTTCAGGTGTACCCAAAGGCTTCCGCTGAGAGCACTTTTTGATGGCAGAAAGTGGCACCGTACGTGTTTTTTCGGGTCTAACTCGGGTTCAGCTTCTTGTTGCGGTTAGGGTTATGTTTAGGGTTGTTAGGAAAGAGTGAAGACGCAGAGTCCTGTTGAGTGTGGGGTTGCGTAAAGGCTCCCCCAGGGAGTTCAGGTGTACCCAAAGGCTTCCGCTGAGAGCACTTTTTGATGGCAGAAAGTGGCACCGTACGTGTTTTTTCGGGTCTAACTCGGGTTCAGCTTCTTGTTGCGGTTAGGGTTATGTTTAGGGTTGTTAGGAAAGAGCGAAGACGCAGAGTCCTGTTGAGTGTGGGGTTGCGTAAAGGCTCCCCCAGGGAGTTCAGGTGTACCCAAAGGCTTCCGCTGAGAGCACTTTTTGGTGGCAGAAAGTGGCACCGTACGTGTTTTTTCGGGTCTAACTCGGGTTCAGCTTCTTGTTGCGGTTAGGGTTATGTTTAGGGTTGTTAGGAAAGAGTGAAGACGCAGAGTCCTGTTGAGTGTGGGGTTGCGTAAAGGCTCCCCCAGGGAGTTCAGGTGTACCCAAAGGCTTCCGCTGAGAGCACTTTTTGATGGCAGAAAGTGGCACCGTACGTGTTTTTTCGGGTCTAACTCGGGTTCAGCTTCTTGTTGCGGTTAGGGTTATGTTTAGGGTTGTTAGGAAAGAGTGAAGACGCAGAGTCCTGTTGAGTGTGGGGTTGCGTAAAGGCTCCCCCAGGGAGTTCAGGTGTACCCAAAGGCTTCCGCTGAGAGCACTTTTTGATGGCAGAAAGTGGCACCGTACGTGTTTTTTCGGGTCTAACTCGGGTTGAGCTTCTTGTTGCGGTTAGGGTTATGTTTAGGGTTGTTAGGAAAGAGTGAAGACGCAGAGTCCTGTTGAGTGTGGGGTTGCGTAAAGGCTCCCCCAGGGAGTTCAGGTGTACCCAAAGGCTTCCGCTGAGAGCACTTTTTGATGGCAGAAAGTGGCACCGTACGTGTTTTTTCGGGTCTAACTCGGGTTCAGCTTCTTGTTGCGGTTAGGGTTATGTTTAGGGTTGTTAGGAAAGAGTGAAGACGCAGAGTCCTGTTGAGTGTGGGGTTGCGTAAAGGCTCCCCCAGGGAGTTCAGGTGTACCCAAAGGCTTCCGCTGAGAGCACTTTTTGATGGCAGAAAGTGGCACCGTACGTGTTTTTTCGGGTCTAACTCGGGTTCAGCTTCTTGTTGCGGTTAGGGTTATGTTTAGGGTTGTTAGGAAAGAGCGAAGACGCAGAGTCCTGTTGAGTGTGGGGTTGCGTAAAGGCTCCCCCAGGGAGTTCAGGTGTACCCAAAGGCTTCCGCTGAGAGCACTTTTTGATGGCAGAAAGTGGCACCGTACGTGTTTTTTCGGGTCTAACTCGGGTTCAGCTTCTTGTTGCGGTTAGGGTTATGTTTAGGGTTGTTAGGAAAGAGTGAAGACGCAGAGTCCTGTTGAGTGTGGGGTTGCGTAAAGGCTCCCCCAGGGAGTTCAGGTGTACCCAAAGGCTTCCGCTGAGAGCACTTTTTGATGGCAGAAAGTGGCACCGTACGTGTTTTTTCGGGTCTAACTCGGGTTGAGCTTCTTGTTGCGGTTAGGGTTATGTTTAGGGTTGTTAGGAAAGAGTGAAGACGCAGAGTCCTGTTGAGTGTGGGGTTGCGTAAAGGCTCCCCCAGGGAGTTCAGGTGTACCCAAAGGCTTCCGCTGAGAGCACTTTTTGATGGCAGAAAGTGGCACCGTACGTGTTTTTTCGGGTCTAACTCGGGTTCAGCTTCTTGTTGCGGTTAGGGTTATGTTTAGGGTTGTTAGGAAAGAGTGAAGACGCAGAGTCCTGTTGAGTGTGGGGTTGCGTAAAGGCTCCCCCAGGGAGTTCAGGTGTACCCAAAGGCTTCCGCTGAGAGCACTTTTGGATGGCAGAAAGTGGCACCGTACGTGTTTTTTCGGGTCTAACTCGGGTTCAGCTTCTTGTTGCGGTTAGGGTTATGTTTAGGGTTGTTAGGAAAGAGTGAAGACGCAGAGTCCTGTTGAGTGTGGGGTTGCGTAAAGGCTCCGCCAGGGAGTTCAGGTGTTCCCAAAGGCTTCCGCTGAGAGCACTTTTTGATGGCAGAAAGTGGCACCGTACGTGTTTTTTCGGGTCTAACTCGGGTTCAGCTTCTTGTTGCGGTTAGGGTTATGTTTAGGGTTGTTAGGAAAGAGTGAAGACGCAGAGTCCTGTTGAGTGTGGGGTTGCGTAAAGGCTCCCCCAGGGAGTTCAGGTGTACCCAAAGGCTTCCGCTGAGAGCACTTTTTGATGGCAGAAAGTGGCACCGTACGTGTTTTTTCGGGTCTAACTCGGGTTCAGCTTCTTGTTGCGGTTAGGGTTATGTTTAGGGTTGTTAGGAAAGAGTGAAGACGCAGAGTCCTGTTGAGTGTGGGGTTGGGTAAAGGCTCCCCCAGGGAGTTCACGTGTACCCAAAGGCTTCCGCTGAGAGCACTTTTTGATGGCAGAAAGTGGCACCGTACGTGTTTTTTCGGGTCTAACTCGGGTTCAGCTTCTTGTTGCGGTTAGGGTTATGTTTAGGGTTGTTAGGAAAGAGTGAAGACGCAGAGTCCTGTTGAGTGTGGGGTTGCGTAAAGGCTCCCCCAGGGAGTTCAGGTGTACCCAAAGGCTTCCGCTGAGAGCACTTTTTGATGGCAGAAAGTGGCACCGTACGTGTTTTTTCGGGTCTAACTCGGGTTCAGCTTCTTGTTGCGGTTAGGGTTATGTTTAGGGTTGTTAGGAAAGAGTGAAGACGCAGAGTCCTGTTGAGTGTGGGGTTGCGTAAAGGCTCCCCCAGGGAGTTCAGGTGTACCCAAAGGCTTCCGCTGAGAGCACTTTTTGATGTCAGAAAGTGGCACCGTACGTGTTTTTTCGGGTCTAACTCGGGTTCAGCTTCTTGTTGCGGTTAGGGTTATGTTTAGGGTTGTTAGGAAAGAGTGAAGACGCAGAGTCCTGTTGAGTGTGGGGTTGCGTAAAGGCTCCCCCAGGGAGTTCAGGTGTACCCAAAGGCTTCCGCTGAGAGCACTTTTTGATGGCAGAAAGTGGCACCGTACGTGTTTTTTCGGGTCTAACTCGGGTTCAGCTTCTTGTTGCGGTTAGGGTTATGTTTAGGGTTGTTAGGAAAGAGTGAAGACGCAGAGTCCTGTTGAGTGTGGGGTTGCGTAAAGGCTCCCCCAGGGAGTTCAGGTGTACCCAAAGGCTTCCGCTGAGAGCACTTTTGGATGGCAGAAAGTGGCACCGTACGTGTTTTTTCGGGTCTAACTCGGGTTCAGCTTCTTGTTGCGGTTAGGGTTATGTTTAGGGTTGTTAGGAAAGAGTGAAGACGCAGAGTCCTGTTGAGTGTGGGGTTGCGTAAAGGCTCCCCCAGGGAGTTCAGGTGTACCCAAAGGCTTCCGCTGAGAGCACTTTTTGATGGCAGAAAGTGGCACCGTACGTGTTTTTTCGGGTCTAACTCGGGTTCAGCTTCTTGTTGCGGTTAGGGTTATGTTTAGGGTTGTTAGGAAAGAGTGAAGACGCAGAGTCCTGTTGAGTGTGGGGTTGCGTAAAGGCTCCCCCAGGGAGTTCACGTGTACCCAAAGGCTTCCGCTGAGAGCACTTTTTGATGGCAGAAAGTGGCACCGTACGTGTTTTTTCGGGTCTAACTCGGGTTCAGCTTCTTGTTGCGGTTAGGGTTATGTTTAGGGTTGTTAGGAAAGAGTGAAGACGCAGAGTCCTGTTGAGTGTGGGGTTGCGTAAAGGCTCCCCCAGGGAGTTCAGGTGTACCCAAAGGCTTCCGCTGAGAGCACTTTTTGATGGCAGAAAGTGGCACCGTACGTGTTTTTTCGGGTCTAACTCGGGTTCAGCTTCTTGTTGCGGTTAGGGTTATGTTTAGGGTTGTTAGGAAAGAGTGAAGACGCAGAGTCCTGTTGAGTGTGGGGTTGTGTAAAGGCTCCCCCAGGGAGTTCAGGTGTACCCAAAGGCTTCCGCTGAGAGCACTTTTTGATGGCAGAAAGATGCACCGTACGTGTTTTTTCGGGTCTAACTCGGGTTGAGCTTCTTGTTCCTGTTAGGGTTATGTTTAGGGTTGTTAGGAAAGAGTGAAGACGCAGAGTCCTGTTGAGTGTGGGGTTGCGTAAAGGCTCCCCCAGGGAGTTCAGGTGTACCCAAAGGCTTCCGCTGAGAGCACTTTTTGATGGCAGAAAGTGGCACCGTACGTGTTTTTTCGGGTCTAACTCGGGTTCAGCTTCTTGTTGCGGTTAGGGTTATGTTTAGGGTTGTTAGGAAAGAGTGAAGACGCAGAGTCCTGTTGAGTGTGGGGTTGCGTAAAGGCTCCCCCAGGGAGTTCAGGTGTACCCAAAGGCTTCCGCTGAGAGCACTTTTTGATGGCAGAAAGTGGCACCGTACGTGTTTTTTCGGGTCTAACTCGGGTTCAGCTTCTTGTTGCGGTTAGGGTTATGTTTAGGGTTGTTAGGAAAGAGTGAAGACGCAGAGTCCTGTTGAGTGTGAGGTTGCGTAAAGGCTCCCCCAGGGAGTTCAGGTGTACCCAAAGGCTTCCGCTGAGAGCACTTTTTGATGGCAGAAAGTGGCACCGTACGTGTTTTTTCGGGTCTAACTCGGGTTCAGCTTCTTGTTGCGGTTAGGGTTATGTTTAGGGTTGTTAGGAAAGAGTGAAGACGCAGAGTCCTGTTGACTGTGCGGTTGCGTAAAGGCTCCCCCAGGGAGTTCAGGTGTACCCAAAGGCTTCCGCTGAGAGCACTTTTGGATGGCAGAAAGTGGCACCGTACGTGTTTTTTCGGGTCTAACTCGGGTTCAGCTTCTTGTTGCGGTTAGGGTTATGTTTAGGGTTGTTAGGAAAGAGCGAAGACGCAGAGTCCTGTTGAGTGTGGGGTTGCGTAAAGGCTCCCCCAGGGAGTTCAGGTGTACCCAAAGGCTTCCGCTGAGAGCACTTTTTGATGGCAGAAAGTGGCACCGTACGTGTTTTTTCGGGTCTAACTCGGGTTCAGCTTCTTGTTGCGGTTAGGGTTATGTTTAGGGTTGTTAGGAAAGAGTGAAGACGCAGAGTCCTGTTGAGTGTGGGGTTGCGTAAAGGCTCCCCCAGGGAGTTCAGGTGTACCCAAAGGCTTCCGCTGAGAGCACTTTTTGATGGCAG
>NW_027664021.1:20000-50000 GCF_964034855.1 Anser brachyrhynchus
TGAGTGTGGGGTTGCGTAAAGGCTCGGGTTTTTTCGGGTCTAACTCGGGTTCACTTTCTTGTTGCGGTTAGGGTTATGTTTAGGGTTGTTAGGAAAGAGTGAAGACGCAGAGTCCTGTTGAGTGTGGGGTTGCGTAAAGGCTCCCCCAGGGAGTTCAGGTGTACCCAAAGGCTTCCGCTGAGAGCACTTTTTGATGGCAGAAAGTTGCACCGTACGTGATTTTTCGGGTCTAACTGGGGTTCAGCTTCTTGTTCCGGTTAGGGTTATGTTTAGGGTTGTTAGGAAAGAGTGAAGACGCAGAGTCCTGTTGAGTGTGGGGTTGCGTAAAGGCTCCCCCAGGGAGTTCAGGTGTACCCAAAGGCTTCCGCTGAGAGCACTTTTTGATGGCAGAAAGTGGCACCGTACGTGTTTTTTCGGGTCTAACTCGGGTTCAGCTTCTTGTTGCGGTTAGGGTTATGTTTAGGGTTGTTAGGATAGAGTGAAGACGCAGAGTCCTGTTGAGTGTGGGGTTGCGTAAAGGCTCCCCCAGGGAGTTCAGGCGTACCCAAAGGCTTCCGCTGAGAGCACTTTTTGATGGCAGAAAGTGGCACCGTACGTGATTTTTCGGGTCTAACTCGGGTTCAGCTTCTTGTTCCGGTTAGGGTTATGTTTAGGGTTGTTAGGAAAGAGTGAAGACGCAGAGTCCTGTTGAGTGTGGGGTTGCGTAAAGGCTCCCCCAGGGAGCTCAGGTGTACCCAAAGGCTTCCGCTGAGAGCACTTTTTGATGGCAGAAAGTGGCACCGTACGTGTTTTTTCGGGTCTAACTCGGGTTCAGCTTCTTGTTGCGGTTAGGGTTATGTTTAGGGTTGTTAGGAAAGAGTGAAGACGCAGAGTCCTGTTGAGTGTGGGGTTGCGTAAAGGCTCCCCCAGGGAGTTCAGGCGTACCCAAAGGCTTCCGCTGAGAGCACTTTTTGATGGCAGAAAGTGGCACCGTGCGTGTTTTTTCGGGTCTAACTCGGGTTCAGCTTCTTGTTCCGGTTAGGGTTATGTTTAGGGTTGTTAGGAAAGAGTGAAGACGCAAAGGCTTCCGCTGAGAGCACTTTTGGATGGCAGAAAGTGGCACCGTACGTGTTTTTTCGGGTCTAACTCGGGTTCAGCTTCTTGTTGCGGTTAGGGTTATGTTTAGGGTTGTTAGGAAAGAGTGAAGACGCAGAGTCCTGTTGAGTGTGGGGTTGCGTAAAGGCTCCCCCAGGGAGTTCAGGTGTACCCAAAGGCTTCCGCTGAGAGCACTTTTGGATGGCAGAAAGTGGCACCGTACGTGTTTTTTCGGGTCTAACTCGGGTTCAGCTTCTTGTTGCGATTAGGGTTATGTTTAGGGTTGTTAGGAAAGAGTGAAGACGCAGAGTCCTGTTGAGTGTGGGGTTGCGTAAAGGCTCCCCCAGGGAGTTCAGGTGTACCCAAAGGCTTCCGCTGAGAGCACTTTTTGATGGCAGAAAGTGGCACCGTACGTGTATTTTCGGGTCTAACTCGGGTTCAGCTTCTTGTTGCGGTTAGGGTTATGTTTAGGGTTGTTAGGAAAGAGTGAAGACGCAGAGTCCTGTTGAGTGTGGGGTTGCGTAAAGGCTCCCCCAGGGAGTTCAGGTGTACCCAAAGGCTTCCGCTGAGAGCACTTTTTGATGGCAGAAAGTGGCACCGTACGTGTTTTTTCGGGTCTAACTCGGGTTCAGCTTCTTGTTGCGGTTAGGCTTATGTTTAGGGTTGTTAGGAAAGAGTGAAGACGCAGAGTCCTGTTGAGTGTGGGGTTGCGTAAAGGCTCCCCCAGGGAGTTCAGGTGTACCCAAAGGCTTCCGCTGAGAGCACTTTTTGATGGCAGAAAGTGGCACCGTACGTGTTTTTTCGGGTCTAACTCGGGTTCAGCTTCTTGTTGCGGTTAGGGTTATGTTTAGGGTTGTTAGGAAAGAGTGAAGACGCAGAGTCCTGTTGAGTGTGGGGTTGCGTAAAGGCTCCCCCAGGGAGTTCAGGTGTACCCAAAGGCTTCCGCTGAGAGCACTTTTTGATGGCAGAAAGTGGCACCGTACGTGTTTTTTCGGGTCTAACTCGGGTTCAGCTTCTTGTTGCGGTTAGGGTTATGTTTAGGGTTGTTAGGAAAGAGTGAAGACGCAGAGTCCTGTTGAGTGTGGGGTTGCGTAAAGGCTCCCCCAGGGAGTTCAGGTGTACCCAAAGGCTTCCGCTGAGAGCACTTTTTGATGGCAGAAAGTGGCACCGTACGTGTTTTTTCGGGTCTAACTCGGGTTGAGCTTCTTGTTCCGGTTAGGCTTATGTTTAGGGTTGTTAGGAAAGAGTGAAGACGCAGAGTCCTGTTGAGTGTGGGGTTGTGTAAAGGCTCCCCAAGGGAGTTCAGGTGTTCCCAAAGGCTTCCGCTGAGAGCACTTTTTGATGGCAGAAAGTGGCACCGTACGTGTTTTTTCGGGTCTAACTCGGGTTCAGCTTCTTGTTGCGGTTAGGGTTATTTTTAGGGTTGTTAGGAAAGAGTGAAGACGCAGAGTCCTGTTGAGTGTGGGGTTGCGTAAAGGCTCCCCCAGGGAGTTCAGGTGTACCCAAAGGCTTCCGCTGAGAGCACTTTTTGATGGCAGAAAGTGGCACCGTACGTGTTCTTTCGGGTCTAACTCGGGTTGAGCTTCTTGTTGCGGTTAGGGTTATGTTTAGGGTTGTTAGGAAAGAGTGAAGACGCAGAGTCCTGTTGAGTGTGGGGTTGTGTAAAGGCTCCCCCAGGGAGTTCAGGTGTACCCAAAGGCTTCCGCTGAGAGCACTTTTTGATGGCAGAAAGTGGCACCGTACGTGTTTTTTCGGGTCTAACTCGGGTTCAGCTTCTTGTTGCGGTTAGGGTTATGTTTAGGGTTGTTAGGAAAGAGTGAAGACGCAGAGTCCTGTTGAGTGTGGGGTTGCGTAAAGGCTCCCCCAGGGAGTTCAGGTGTACCCAAAGGCTTCCGCTGAGAGCACTTTTTGATGGCAGAAAGTGGCACCGTACGTGTTTTTTCGGGTCTAACTCGGGTTCAGCTTCTTGTTGCGGTTAGGGTTATGTTTAGGGTTGTTAGGAAAGAGTGAAGACGCAGAGTCCTGTTGAGTGTGGGGTTGCGTAAAGGCTCCCCCAGGGAGTTCAGGTGTACCCAAAGGCTTCCGCTGAGAGCACTTTTTGATGGCAGAAAGTGGCACCGTACGTGTTTTTTCGGGTCTAACTCGGGTTGAGCTTCTTGTTGCGGTTAGGGTTATGTTTAGGGTTGTTAGGAAAGAGTGAAGACGCAGAGTCCTGTTGAGTGTGGGGTTGCGTAAAGGCTCCCCCAGGGAGTTCAGGTGTACCCAAAGGCTTCCGCTGAGAGCACTTTTTGATGGCAGAAAGTGGCACCGTACGTGTTTTTTTGGGTCTAACTCGGGTTCAGCTTCATGTTGCGGTTAGGGTTATGTTTAGGGTTGTTAGGAAAGAGTGAAGACGCAGAGTCCTGTTGAGTGTGGGGTTGCGTAAAGGCTCCCCCAGGGAGTTCAGGTGTACCCAAAGGCTTCCGCTGAGAGCACTTTTGGATGGCAGAAAGTGGCACCGTACGTGTTTTTTCGGGTCTAACTCGGGTTCAGCTTCTTGTTGCGGTTAGGGTTATGTTTAGGGTTGTTAGGAAAGAGTGAAGATGCAGAGTCCTGTTGAGTGTGGGGTTGCGTAAAGGCTCCCCCAGGGAGTTCAGGTGTACCCAAAGGCTTCCGCTGAGAGCACTTTTTGATGGCAGAAAGTGGCACCGTACGTGTTTTTTCGGGTCTAACTCGGGTTCAGCTTCTTGTTGCGGTTAGGGTTATGTTTAGGGTTGTTAGGAAAGAGTGAAGACGCAGAGTCCTGTTGAGTGTGGGGTTGCGTAAAGGCTCCCCCAGGGAGTTCAGGTGTTCCCAAAGGCTTCCGCTGAGAGCACTTTTTGATGGCAGAAAGTGGCACCGTACGTGTTTTTTCGGGTCTAACTCGGGTTCAGCTTCTTGTTGCGGTTAGGCTTATGTTTAGGGTTGTTAGGAAAGAGTGAAGACGCAGAGTCCTGTTGAGTGTGGGGTTGCGTAAAGGCTCCCCCAGGGAGTTCAGGTGTACCCAAAGGCTTCCGCTGAGAGCACTTTTTGATGGCAGAAAGTGGCACCGTACGTGTTTTTTCGGGTCTAACTCGGGTTCAGCTTCTTGTTGCGGTTAGGGTTATGTTTAGGGTTGTTAGGAAAGAGTGAAGACGCAGAGTCCTGTTGAGTGTGGGGTTGCGTAAAGGCTCGCCCAGGGAGTTCAGGTGTACCCAAAGGCTTCCGCTGAGAGCACTTTTTGATGGCAGAAAGTGGCACCGTACGTGTTTTTTCGGGTCTAACTCGGGTTCAGCTTCTTGTTGCGGTTAGGGTTATGTTTAGGGTTGTTAGGAAAGAGTGAAGACGCAGAGTCCTGTTGAGTGTGGGGTTGCGTAAAGGCTCCCCCAGGGAGTTCAGGTGTACCCAAAGGCTTCCGCTGAGAGCACTTTTTGATGGCAGGAAGTGGCACCGTACGTGTTTTTTCGGGTCTAACTCGGGTTCAGCTTCTTGTTGCGGTTAGGGTTATGTTTAGGGTTGTTAGGAAAGAGTGAAGACGCAGAGTCCTGTTGAGTGTGGGGTTGCGTAAAGGCTCCCCCAGGGAGTTCAGGTGTACCCAAAGGCTTCCGCTGAGAGCACTTTTTGATGGCAGAAAGTGGCACCGTACGTGTTTTTTCGGGTCTAACTCGGGTTCAGCTTCTTGTTGCGGTTAGGGTTGTGTTTAGGGTTGTTAGGAAAGAGTGAAGACGCAGAGTCCTGTTGAGTGTGGGGTTGCGTAAAGGCTCCCCCAGGGAGTTCAGGTGTACCCAAAGGCTTCCGCTGAGAGCACTTTTTGATGGCAGAAAGTGGCACCGTACGTGTTTTTTCGGGTCTAACTCGGGTTCAGCTTCTTGTTCCGGTTAGGCTTATGTTTAGGGTTGTTAGGAAAGAGTGAAAACGCAGAGTCCTGTTGAGTGTGGGGTTGCGTAAAGACTCCCCCAGGGAGTTCAGGTGTACCCAAAGGCTTCCGCTGAGAGCACTTTTTGATGGCAGAAAGTGGCACCGTACGTGTTTTTTCGGGTCTAACTCGGGTTGAGCTTCTTGTTGCGGTTAGGGTTATGTTTAGGGTTGTTAGGAAAGAGTGAAGACGCAGAGTCCTGTTGAGTGTGGGGTTGCGTAAAGGCTCCCCCAGGGAGTTCACGTGTACCCAAAGGCTTCCGCTGAGAGCACTTTTTGATGGCAGAAAGTGGCACCGTACGTGTTTTTTCGGGTCTAACTCGGGTTGAGCTTCTTGTTGCGGTTAGGGTTATGTTCAGGGTTGTTAGGAAAGAGTGAAGACGCAGAGTCCTGTTGAGTGTGGGGTTGCGTAAAGGCTCCCCCAGGGAGTTCAGGTGTACCCAAAGGCTTCCGCTGAGAGCACTTTTTGATGGCAGAAAGTGGCACCGTACGTGTTTTTTCGGGTCTAACTCGGGTTGAGCTTCTTGTTGCGGTTAGGGTTATGTTTAGGGTTGTTAGGAAAGAGTGAAGACGCAGAGTCCTGTTGAGTGTGGGGTTGCGTAAAGGCTCCCCCAGGGAGTTCAGGTGTACCCAAAGGCTTCCGCTGAGAGCACTTTTTGATGGCAGAAAGTGGCACCGTACGTGTTTTTTCGGGTCTAACTCGGGTTCAGCTTCTTGTTGCGGTTAGGGTTATGTTTAGGGTTGTTAGGAAAGAGTGAAGACGCAGAGTCCTGTTGAGTGTGGGGTTGCGTAAAGGCTCCCCCAGGGAGTTCAGGTGTACCCAAAGGCTTCCGCTGAGAGCACTTTTTGATGGCAGAAAGTGGCACCGTACGTGTTTTTTCGGGTCTAACTCGGGTTCAGCTTCTTGTTGCGGTTAGGGTTATGTTTAGGGTTGTTAGGAAAGAGTGAAGACGCAGAGTCCTGTTGAGTGTGGGGTTGCGTAAAGGCTCCCCCAGGGAGTTCAGGTGTACCCAAAGGCTTCCGCTGAGAGCACTTTTTGATGGCAGAAAGTGGCACCGTACGTGTTTTTTCGGGTCTAACTCGGGTTGAGCTTCTTGTTGCGGTTAGGGTTATGTTTAGGGTTGTTAGGAAAGAGTGAAGACGCAGAGTCCTGTTGAGTGTGGGGTTGCGTAAAGGCTCCCCCAGGGAGTTCAGGTGTACCCAAAGGCTTCCGCTGAGAGCACTTTTTGATGGCAGAAAGTGGCACCGTACGTGTTTTTTCGGGTCTAACTCGGGTTCAGCTTCTTGTTGCGGTTAGGGTTAAGTTTAGGGTTATTAGGAAAGAGTGAAGACGCAAAGTCCTGTTGAGTGTGGGGTTGCGTAAAGGCTCCCCCAGGGAGTTCAGGTGTTCCCAAAGGCTTCCGCTGAGAGCACTTTTTGATGGCAGAAAGTGGCACCGTACGTGTTTTTTCGGGTCTAACTCGGGTTCAGCTTCTTGTTGCGGTTAGGGTTATGTTTAGGGTTGTTAGGAAAGAGTGAAGACGCAGAGTCCTGTTGAGTGTGGGGTTGCGTAAAGGCTCCCCCAGGGAGTTCAGGTGTACCCAAAGGCTTCCGCTGAGAGCACTTTTTGATGGCAGAAAGTGGCACCGTACGTGTTTTTTCGGGTCTAACTCGGGTTCAGCTTCTTGTTGCGGTTAGGGTTATGTTTAGGGTTGTTAGGAAAGAGTGAAGACGCAGAGTCCTGTTGAGTGTGGGGTTGCGTAAAGGCTCCCCCAGGGAGTTCAGGTGTACCCAAAGGCTTCCGCTGAGAGCACTTTTTGATGGCAGAAAGTGGCACCGTACGTGTTTTTTCGGGTCTAACTCGGGTTCAGCTTCTTGTTGCGGTTAGGGTTATGTTTAGGGTTGTTAGGAAAGAGCGAAGACGCAGAGTCCTGTTGAGTGTGGGGTTGCGTAAAGGCTCCCCCAGGGAGTTCAGGTGTACCCAAAGGCTTCCGCTGAGAGCACTTTTTGATGGCAGAAAGTGGCACCGTACGTGTTTTTTCGGGTCTAACTCGGGTTCAGCTTCTTGTTGCGGTTAGGGTTATGTTTAGGGTTGTTAGGAAAGAGTGAAGACGCAGAGTCCTGTTGAGTGTGGGGTTGCGTAAAGGCTCCCCCAGGGAGTTCAGGTGTACCCAAAGGCTTCCGCTGAGAGCACTTTTTGATGGCAGAAAGTGGCACCGTACGTGTTTTTTCGGGTCTAACTCGGGTTCAGCTTCTTGTTGCGGTTAGGGTTATGTTTAGGGTTGTTAGGAAAGAGTGAAGACGCAGAGTCCTGTTGAGTGTGGGGTTGCGTAAAGGCTCCCCCAGGGAGTTCAGGTGTACCCAAAGGCTTCCGCTGAGAGCACTTTTTGATGGCAGAAAGTGGCACCGTACGTGTTTTTTCGGGTCTAACTCGGGTTGAGCTTCTTGTTGCGGTTAGGGTTATGTTTAGGGTTGTTAGGAAAGAGTGAAGACGCAGAGTCCTGTTGAGTGTGGGGTTGCGTAAAGGCTCCCCCAGGGAGTTCAGGTGTACCCAAAGGCTTCCGCTGAGAGCACTTTTTGATGGCAGAAAGTGGCACCGTACGTGTTTTTTCGGGTCTAACTCGGGTTCAGCTTCTTGTTGCGGTTAGGGTTATGTTTAGGGTTGTTAGGAAAGAGTGAAGACGCAGAGTCCTGTTGAGTGTGGGGTTGCGTAAAGGCTCCCCCAGGGAGTTCAGGTGTACCCAAAGGCTTCCGCTGAGAGCACTTTTTGATGGCAGAAAGTGGCACCGTACGTGTTTTTTCGGGTCTAACTCGGGTTCAGCTTCTTGTTGCGGTTAGGGTTATGTTTAGGGTTGTTAGGAAAGAGTGAAGACGCAGAGTCCTGTTGAGTGTGGGGTTGCGTAAAGGCTCCCCCAGGGAGTTCACGTGTACCCAAAGGCTTCCGCTGAGAGCACTTTTTGATGGCAGAAAGTGGCACCGTACGTGTTTTTTCGGGTCTAACTCGGGTTCAGCTTCTTGTTGCGGTTAGGGTTATGTTTAGGGTTGTTAGGAAAGAGTGAAGACGCAGAGTCCTGTTGAGTGTGCGGTTGCGTAAAGGCTCCCCCAGGGAGTTCAGGTGTACCCAAAGGCTTCCGCTGAGAGCACTTTTTGATGGCAGAAAGTGGCATCGTACGTGTTTTTTCGGGTCTAACTCGGGTTCAGCTTCTTGTTGCGGTTAGGGTTATGTTTAGGGTTGTTAGGAAAGAGCGAAGACGCAGAGTCCTGTTGAGTGTGGGGTTGCGTAAAGGCTCCCCCAGGGAGTTCAGGTGTACCCAAAGGCTTCCGCTGAGAGCACTTTTTGATGGCAGAAAGTGGCACCGTACGTGTTTTTTCGGGTCTAACTCGGGTTCAGCTTCTTGTTGCGGTTAGGGTTATGTTTAGGGTTGTTAGGAAAGAGTGAAGACGCAGAGTCCTGTTGAGTGTGGGGTTGCGTAAAGGCTCCCCCAGGGAGTTCACGTGTACCCAAAGGCTTCCGCTGAGAGCACTTTTTGATGGCAGAAAGTGGCACCGTACGTGTTTTTTCGGGTCTAACTCGGGTTCAGCTTCTTGTTGCGGTTAGGGTTATGTTTAGGGTTGTTAGGAAAGAGTGAAGACGCAGAGTCCTGTTGAGTGTGGGGTTGCGTAAAGGCTCCCCCAGGGAGTTCAGGTGTACCCAAAGGCTTCCGCTGAGAGCACTTTTTGATGGCAGAAAGTGGCACCGTACGTGTTTTTTCGGGTCTAACTCGGGTTCAGCTTCTTGTTGCGGTTAGGGTTATGTTTAGGGTTGTTAGGAAAGAGTGAAGACGCAGAGTCCTGTTGAGTGCGGGGTTGCGTAAAGGCTCCCCCAGGGAGTTCAGGTGTACCCAAAGGCTTCCGCTGAGAGCACTTTTTGATGGCAGAAAGTGGCACCGTACGTGTTTTTTCGGGTCTAACTCGGGTTCAGCTTCTTGTTGCGGTTAGGCTTATGTTTAGGGTTGTTAGGAAAGAGTGAAGACGCAGAGTCCTGTTGAGTGTGGGGTTGCGTAAAGGCTCCCCCAGGGAGTTCACGTGTACCCAAAGGCTTCCGCTGAGAGCACTTTTTGATGGCAGAAAGTGGCACCGTACGTGTTTTTTCGGGTCTAACTCGGGTTGAGCTTCTTGTTGCGGTTAGGGTTATGTTTAGGGTTGTTAGGAAAGAGTGAAGACGCAGAGTCCTGTTGAGTGTGGGGTTGCGTAAAGGCTCCCCCAGGGAGTTCAGGTGTACCCAAAGGCTTCCGCTGAGAGCACTTTTTGATGGCAGAAAGTGGCACCGTACGTGTTTTTTCGGGTCTAACTCGGGTTCAGCTTCTTGTTGCGGTTAGGGTTATGTTTAGGGTTGTTAGGAAAGAGTGAAGACGCAGAGTCCTGTTGAGTGTGGGGTTGCGTAAAGGCTCCCCCAGGGAGTTCAGGTGTACCCAAAGGCTTCCGCTGAGAGCACTTTTTGATGGCAGAAAGTGGCACCGTACGTGTTTTTTCGGGTCTAACTCGGGTTCAGCTTCTTGTTGCGGTTAGGGTTATGTTTAGGGTTGTTAGGAAAGAGCGAAGACGCAGAGTCCTGTTGAGTGTGGGGTTGCGTAAAGGCTCCCCCAGGGAGTTCAGGTGTACCCAAAGGCTTCCGCTGAGAGCACTTTTTGATGGCAGAAAGTGGCACCGTACGTGTTTTTTCGGGTCTAACTCGGGTTCAGCTTCTTGTTGCGGTTAGGGTTATGTTTAGGGTTGTTAGGAAAGAGTGAAGACGCAGAGTCCTGTTGAGTGTGGGGTTGCGTAAAGGCTCCCCCAGGGAGTTCAGGTGTACCCAAAGGCTTCCGCTGAGAGCACTTTTTGATGGCAGAAAGTGGCACCGTACGTGTTTTTTCGGGTCTAACTCGGGTTCAGCTTCTTGTTGCGGTTAGGGTTATGTTTAGGGTTGTTAGGAAAGAGTGAAGACGCAGAGTCCTGTTGAGTGTGGGGTTGCGTAAAGGCTCCCCCAGGGAGTTCAGGTGTACCCAAAGGCTTCCGCTGAGAGCACTTTTTGATGGCAGAAAGTGGCACCGTACGTGTTTTTTCGGGTCTAACTCGGGTTGAGCTTCTTGTTGCGGTTAGGGTTATGTTTAGGGTTGTTAGGAAAGAGTGAAGACGCAGAGTCCTGTTGAGTGTGGGGTTGCGTAAAGGCTCCCCCAGGGAGTTCAGGTGTTCCCAAAGGCTTCCGCTGAGAGCACTTTTTGATGGCAGAAAGTGGCACCGTACGTGTTTTTTCGGGTCTAACTCGGGTTCAGCTTCTTGTTGCGGTTAGGGTTATGTTTAGGGTTGTTAGGAAAGAGTGAAGACGCAGAGTCCTGTTGAGTGTGGGGTTGCGTAAAGGCTCCCCCAGGGAGTTCACGTGTACCCAAAGGCTTCCGCTGAGAGCACTTTTTGATGGCAGAAAGTGGCACCGTACGTGTTTTTTCGGGTCTAACTCGGGTTCAGCTTCTTGTTGCGGTTAGGGTTATGTTTAGGGTTGTTAGGAAAGAGTGAAGACGCAGAGTCCTGTTGAGTGTGGGGTTGCGTAAAGGCTCCCCCAGGGAGTTCACGTGTACCCAAAGGCTTCCGCTGAGAGCACTTTTTGATGGCAGAAAGTGGCACCGTACGTGTTTTTTCGGGTCTAACTCGGGTTCAGCTTCTTGTTGCGGTTAGGGTTATGTTTAGGGTTGTTAGGAAAGAGTGAAGACGCAGAGTCCTGTTGAGTGTGCGGTTGCGTAAAGGCTCCCCCAGGGAGTTCAGGTGTACCCAAAGGCTTCCGCTGAGAGCACTTTTTGATGGCAGAAAGTGGCATCGTACGTGTTTTTTCGGGTCTAACTCGGGTTCAGCTTCTTGTTGCGGTTAGGGTTATGTTTAGGGTTGTTAGGAAAGAGCGAAGACGCAGAGTCCTGTTGAGTGTGGGGTTGCGTAAAGGCTCCCCCAGGGAGTTCAGGTGTACCCAAAGGCTTCCGCTGAGAGCACTTTTTGATGGCAGAAAGTGGCACCGTACGTGTTTTTTCGGGTCTAACTCGGGTTCAGCTTCTTGTTGCGGTTAGGGTTATGTTTAGGGTTGTTAGGAAAGAGTGAAGACGCAGAGTCCTGTTGAGTGTGGGGTTGCGTAAAGGCTCCCCCAGGGAGTTCAGGTGTACCCAAAGGCTTCCGCTGAGAGCACTTTTTGATGGCAGAAAGTGGCACCGTACGTGTTTTTTCGGGTCTAACTCGGGTTCAGCTTCTTGTTGCGGTTAGGGTTATGTTTAGGGTTGTTAGGAAAGAGTGAAGACGCAGAGTCCTGTTGAGTGTGGGGTTGCGTAAAGGCTCCCCCAGGGAGTTCAGGTGTACCCAAAGGCTTCCGCTGAGAGCACTTTTTGATGGCAGAAAGTGGCACCGTACGTGTTTTTTCGGGTCTAACTCGGGTTGAGCTTCTTGTTGCGGTTAGGGTTATGTTTAGGGTTGTTAGGAAAGAGTGAAGACGCAGAGTCCTGTTGAGTGTGGGGTTGCGTAAAGGCTCCCCCAGGGAGTTCAGGTGTACCCAAAGGCTTCCGCTGAGAGCACTTTTTGATGGCAGAAAGTGGCACCGTACGTGTTTTTTCGGGTCTAACTCGGGTTCAGCTTCTTGTTGCGGTTAGGGTTATGTTTAGGGTTGTTAGGAAAGAGTGAAGACGCAGAGTCCTGTTGAGTGCGGGGTTGCGTAAAGGCTCCCCCAGGGAGTTCAGGTGTACCCAAAGGCTTCCGCTGAGAGCACTTTTTGATGGCAGAAAGTGGCACCGTACGTGTTTTTTCGGGTCTAACTCGGGTTCAGCTTCTTGTTGCGGTTAGGGTTATGTTTAGGGTTGTTAGGAAAGAGTGAAGACGCAGAGTCCTGTTGAGTGTGGGGTTGCGTAAAGGCTCCCCCAGGGAGTTCACGTGTACCCAAAGGCTTCCGCTGAGAGCACTTTTTGATGGCAGAAAGTGGCACCGTACGTGTTTTTTCGGGTCTAACTCGGGTTGAGCTTCTTGTTGCGGTTAGGGTTATGTTTAGGGTTGTTAGGAAAGAGTGAAGACGCAGAGTCCTGTTGAGTGTGGGGTTGCGTAAAGGCTCCCCCAGGGAGTTCAGGTGTACCCAAAGGCTTCCGCTGAGAGCACTTTTTGATGGCAGAAAGTGGCACCGTACGTGTTTTTTCGGGTCTAACTCGGGTTCAGCTTCTTGTTGCGGTTAGGGTTATGTTTAGGGTTGTTAGGAAAGAGTGAAGACGCAGAGTCCTGTTGAGTGTGGGGTTGCGTAAAGGCTCCCCCAGGGAGTTCACGTGTACCCAAAGGCTTCCGCTGAGAGCACTTTTTGATGGCAGAAAGTGGCACCGTACGTGTTTTTTCGGGTATAACTCGGGTTCAGCTTCTTGTTGCGGTTAGGGTTATGTTTAGGGTTGTTAGGAAAGAGCGAAGACGCAGAGTCCTGTTGAGTGTGGGGTTGCGTAAAGGCTCCCCCAGGGAGTTCAGGTGTACCCAAAGGCTTCCGCTGAGAGCACTTTTTGATGGCAGAAAGTGGCACCGTACGTGTTTTTTCGGGTCTAACTCGGGTTCAGCTTCTTGTTGCGGTTAGGGTTATGTTTAGGGTTGTTAGGAAAGAGTGAAGACGCAGAGTCCTGTTGAGTGTGGGGTTGCGTAAAGGCTCCCCCAGGGAGTTCAGGTGTACCCAAAGGCTTCCGCTGAGAGCACTTTTTGATGGCAGAAAGTGGCACCGTACGTGTTTTTTCGGGTCTAACTCGGGTTCAGCTTCTTGTTGCGGTTAGGGTTATGTTTAGGGTTGTTAGGAAAGAGTGAAGACGCAGAGTCCTGTTGAGTGTGGGGTTGCGTAAAGGCTCCCCCAGGGAGTTCAGGTGTACCCAAAGGCTTCCGCTGAGAGCACTTTTTGATGGCAAAAAGTGGCACCGTACGTGTTTTTTCGGGTCTAACTCGGGTTCAGCTTCTTGTTGCGGTTAGGGTTATGTTTAGGGTTGTTAGGAAAGAGTGAAGACGCAGAGTCCTGTTGAGTGTGGGGTTGCGTAAAGGCTCCCCCAGGGAGTTCACGTGTGCCCAAAGGCTTCCGCTGAGAGCACTTTTTGATGGCAGAAAGTGGCACCGTACGTGTTTTTTCGGGTCTAACTCGGGTTCAGCTTCTTGTTGCGGTTAGGGTTATGTTTAGGGTTGTTAGGAAAGAGTGAAGACGCAGAGTCCTGTTGAGTGTGGGGTTGCGTAAAGGCTCCCCCAGGGAGTTCAGGTGTACCCAAAGGCTTCCGCTGAGAGCACTTTTTGATGGCAGAAAGTGGCACCGTACGTGTTTTTTCGGGTCTAACTCGGGTTCAGCTTCTTGTTGCGGTTAGGGTTATGTTTAGGGTTGTTAGGAAAGAGTGAAGACGCAGAGTCCTGTTGAGTGTGGGGTTGCGTAAAGGCTCCCCCAGGGAGTTCAGGTGTACCCAAAGGCTTCCGCTGAGAGCACTTTTTGATGGCAGAAAGTGGCACCGTACGTGTTTTTTCGGGTCTAACTCGGGTTCAGCTTCTTGTTGCGGTTAGGGTTATGTTTAGGGTTGTTAGGAAAGAGCGAAGACGCAGAGTCCTGTTGAGTGTGGGGTTGCGTAAAGGCTCCCCCAGGGAGTTCAGGTGTACCCAAAGGCTTCCGCTGAGAGCACTTTTTGATGGCAGAAAGTGGCACCGTACGTGTTTTTTCGGGTCTAACTCGGGTTCAGCTTCTTGTTGCGGTTAGGGTTATGTTTAGGGTTGTTAGGAAAGAGTGAAGACGCAGAGTCCTGTTGAGTGTGGGGTTGCGTAAAGGCTCCCCCAGGGAGTTCAGGTGTACCCAAAGGCTTCCGCTGAGAGCACTTTTTGATGGCAGAAAGTGGCACCGTACGTGTTTTTTCGGGTCTAACTCGGGTTCAGCTTCTTGTTGCGGTTAGGGTTATGTTTAGGGTTGTTAGGAAAGAGTGAAGACGCAGAGTCCTGTTGAGTGTGGGGTTGCGTAAAGGCTCCCCCAGGGAGTTCAGGTGTACCCCCAAAGGCTTCCGCTGAGAGCACTTTTTGATGGCAGAAAGTGGCACCGTACGTGTTTTTTCGGGTCTAACTCGGGTTGAGCTTCTTGTTGCGGTTAGGGTTATGTTTAGGGTTGTTAGGAAAGAGTGAAGACGCAGAGTCCTGTTGAGTGTGGGGTTGCGTAAAGGCTCCCCCAGGGAGTTCAGGTGTACCCAAAGGCTTCCGCTGAGAGCACTTTTTGATGGCAGAAAGTGGCACCGTACGTGTTTTTTCGGGTCTAACTCGGGTTCAGCTTCTTGTTGCGGTTAGGGTTATGTTTAGGGTTGTTAGGAAAGAGTGAAGACGCAGAGTCCTGTTGAGTGTGGGGTTGCGTAAAGGCTCCCCCAGGGAGTTCACGTGTACCCAAAGGCTTCCGCTGAGAGCACTTTTTGATGGCAGAAAGTGGCACCGTACGTGTTTTTTCGGGTCTAACTCGGGTTCAGCTTCTTGTTGCGGTTAGGGTTATGTTTAGGGTTGTTAGGAAAGAGTGAAGACGCAGAGTCCTGTTGAGTGTGGGGTTGCGTAAAGGCTCCCCCAGGGAGTTCACGTGTACCCAAAGGCTTCCGCTGAGAGCACTTTTTGATGGCAGAAAGTGGCACCGTACGTGTTTTTTCGGGTCTAACTCGGGTTCAGCTTCTTGTTGCGGTTAGGGTTATGTTTAGGGTTGTTAGGAAAGAGTGAAGACGCAGAGTCCTGTTGAGTGTGCGGTTGCGTAAAGGCTCCCCCAGGGAGTTCAGGTGTACCCAAAGGCTTCCGCTGAGAGCACTTTTTGATGGCAGAAAGTGGCATCGTACGTGTTTTTTCGGGTCTAACTCGGGTTCAGCTTCTTGTTGCGGTTAGGGTTATGTTTAGGGTTGTTAGGAAAGAGCGAAGACGCAGAGTCCTGTTGAGTGTGGGGTTGCGTAAAGGCTCCCCCAGGGAGTTCAGGTGTACCCAAAGGCTTCCGCTGAGAGCACTTTTTGATGGCAGAAAGTGGCACCGTACGTGTTTTTTCGGGTCTAACTCGGGTTCAGCTTCTTGTTGCGGTTAGGGTTATGTTTAGGGTTGTTAGGAAAGAGTGAAGACGCAGAGTCCTGTTGAGTGTGGGGTTGCGTAAAGGCTCCCCCAGGGAGTTCAGGTGTACCCAAAGGCTTCCGCTGAGAGCACTTTTTGATGGCAGAAAGTGGCACCGTACGTGTTTTTTCGGGTCTAACTCGGGTTCAGCTTCTTGTTGCGGTTAGGGTTATGTTTAGGGTTGTTAGGAAAGAGTGAAGACGCAGAGTCCTGTTGAGTGTGGGGTTGCGTAAAGGCTCCCCCAGGGAGTTCAGGTGTACCCAAAGGCTTCCGCTGAGAGCACTTTTTGATGGCAGAAAGTGGCACCGTACGTGTTTTTTCGGGTCTAACTCGGGTTCAGCTTCTTGTTGCGGTTAGGGTTATGTTTAGGGTTGTTAGGAAAGAGTGAAGACGCAGAGTCCTGTTGAGTGTGGGGTTGCGTAAAGGCTCCCCCAGGGAGTTCAGGTGTACCCAAAGGCTTCCGCTGAGAGCACTTTTTGATGGCAGAAAGTGGCACCGTACGTGTTTTTTCGGGTCTAACTCGGGTTCAGCTTCTTGTTGCGGTTAGGGTTATGTTTAGGGTTGTTAGGAAAGAGTGAAGACGCAGAGTCCTGTTGAGTGCGGGGTTGCGTAAAGGCTCCCCCAGGGAGTTCAGGTGTACCCAAAGGCTTCCGCTGAGAGCACTTTTTGATGGCAGAAAGTGGCACCGTACGTGTTTTTTCGGGTCTAACTCGGGTTCAGCTTCTTGTTGCGGTTAGGGTTATGTTTAGGGTTGTTAGGAAAGAGTGAAGACGCAGAGTCCTGTTGAGTGTGGGGTTGCGTAAAGGCTCCCCCAGGGAGTTCACGTGTACCCAAAGGCTTCCGCTGAGAGCACTTTTTGATGGCAGAAAGTGGCACCGTACGTGTTTTTTCGGGTCTAACTCGGGTTGAGCTTCTTGTTGCGGTTAGGGTTATGTTTAGGGTTGTTAGGAAAGAGTGAAGACGCAGAGTCCTGTTGAGTGTGGGGTTGCGTAAAGGCTCCCCCAGGGAGTTCAGGTGTACCCAAAGGCTTCCGCTGAGAGCACTTTTTGATGGCAGAAAGTGGCACCGTACGTGTTTTTTCGGGTCTAACTCGGGTTCAGCTTCTTGTTGCGGTTAGGGTTATGTTTAGGGTTGTTAGGAAAGAGTGAAGACGCAGAGTCCTGTTGAGTGTGGGGTTGCGTAAAGGCTCCCCCAGGGAGTTCACGTGTACCCAAAGGCTTCCGCTGAGAGCACTTTTTGATGGCAGAAAGTGGCACCGTACGTGTTTTTTCGTATAACTCGGGTTCAGCTTCTTGTTGCGGTTAGGGTTATGTTTAGGGTTGTTAGGAAAGAGCGAAGACGCAGAGTCCTGTTGAGTGTGGGGTTGCGTAAAGGCTCCCCCAGGGAGTTCAGGTGTACCCAAAGGCTTCCGCTGAGAGCACTTTTTGATGGCAGAAAGTGGCACCGTACGTGTTTTTTCGGGTCTAACTCGGGTTCAGCTTCTTGTTGCGGTTAGGGTTATGTTTAGGGTTGTTAGGAAAGAGTGAAGACGCAGAGTCCTGTTGAGTGTGGGGTTGCGTAAAGGCTCCCCCAGGGAGTTCAGGTGTACCCAAAGGCTTCCGCTGAGAGCACTTTTTGATGGCAAAAAGTGGCACCGTACGTGTTTTTTCGGGTCTAACTCGGGTTCAGCTTCTTGTTGCGGTTAGGGTTATGTTTAGGGTTGTTAGGAAAGAGTGAAGACGCAGAGTCCTGTTGAGTGTGGGGTTGCGTAAAGGCTCCCCCAGGGAGTTCACGTGTGCCCAAAGGCTTCCGCTGAGAGCACTTTTTGATGGCAGAAAGTGGCACCGTACGTGTTTTTTCGGGTCTAACTCGGGTTCAGCTTCTTGTTGCGGTTAGGGTTATGTTTAGGGTTGTTAGGAAAGAGTGAAGACGCAGAGTCCTGTTGAGTGTGGGGTTGCGTAAAGGCTCCCCCAGGGAGTTCAGGTGTACCCAAAGGCTTCCGCTGAGAGCACTTTTTGATGGCAGAAAGTGGCACCGTACGTGTTTTTTCGGGTCTAACTCGGGTTCAGCTTCTTGTTGCGGTTAGGGTTATGTTTAGGGTTGTTAGGAAAGAGTGAAGACGCAGAGTCCTGTTGAGTGTGGGGTTGCGTAAAGGCTCCCCCAGGGAGTTCAGGTGTACCCAAAGGCTTCCGCTGAGAGCACTTTTTGATGGCAGAAAGTGGCACCGTACGTGTTTTTTCGGGTCTAACTCGGGTTCAGCTTCTTGTTGCGGTTAGGGTTATGTTTAGGGTTGTTAGGAAAGAGTGAAGACGCAGAGTCCTGTTGAGTGTGGGGTTGCGTAAAGGCTCCCCCAGGGAGTTCAGGTGTACCCAAAGGCTTCCGCTGAGAGCACTTTTTGATGGCAGAAAGTGGCACCGTACGTGTTTTTTCGGGTCTAACTCGGGTTCAGCTTCTTGTTGCGGTTAGGGTTATGTTTAGGGTTGTTAGGAAAGAGTGAAGACGCAGAGTCCTGTTGAGTGTGGGGTTGCGTAAAGGCTCCCCCAGGGAGTTCAGGTGTTCCCAAAGGCTTCCGCTGAGAGCACTTTTTGATGGCAGAAAGTGGCACCGTACGTGTTTTTTCGGGTCTAACTCGGGTTGAGCTTCTTGTTCCGGTTAGGCTTATGTTTAGGGTTGTTAGGAAAGAGTGAAGACGCAGAGTCGTGTTGAGTGTGGGGTTTGTAAAGGCTCCCCCAGGGAGTTCAGGTGTTCCCAAAGGCTTCCGCTGAGAGCACTTTTTGATGGCAGAAAGTGGCACCGTACGTGTTTTTCGGGTCTAACTCGGGTTCAGCTTCTTGTTGCGGTTAGGGTTATATTTAGGGTTGTTAGGAAAGAGTGAAGACGCAGAGTCCTGTTGAGTGTGCGGTTGCGTAAAGGCTCCCCCAGGGAGTTCAGGTGTACCCAAAGGCTTCCGCTGAGAGCACTTTTTGATGGCAGAAAGTGGCATCGTACGTGTTTTTTCGGGTCTAACTCGGGTTCAGCTTCTTGTTGCGGTTAGGGTTATGTTTAGGGTTGTTAGGAAAGAGTGAAGACGCAGAGTCCTGTTGAGTGTGGGGTTGCGTAAAGGCTCCCCCAGGGAGTTCAGGTGTACCCAAAGGCTTCCGCTGAGAGCACTTTTTGATGGCAGAAAGTGGCACCGTACGTGTTTTTTCGGGTCTAACTCGGGTTCAGCTTCTTGTTGCGGTTAGGGTTATGTTTAGGGTTGTTAGGAAAGAGTGAAGACGCAGAGTCCTGTTGAGTGCGGGGTTGCGTAAAGGCTCCCCAGGGAGTTCAGGTGTACCCAAAGGCTTCCGCTGAGAGCACTTTTTGATGGCAGAAAGTGGCACCGTACGTGTTTTTTCGGGTCTAACTCGGGTTCAGCTTCTTGTTGCGGTTAGGGTTATGTTTAGGGTTGTTAGGAAAGAGTGAAGACGCAGAGTCCTGTTGAGTGTGGGGTTGCGTAAAGGCTCCCCCAGGGAGTTCAGGTGTACCCAAAGGCTTCCGCTGAGAGCACTTTTTGATGGCAGAAAGTGGCACCGTACGTGTTTTTTCGGGTCTAACTCGGGTTCAGCTTCTTGTTGCGGTTAGGGTTATGTTTAGGGTTGTTAGGAAAGAGTGAAGACGCAGAGTCCTGTTGAGTGTGGGGTTGCGTAAAGGCTCCCCCAGGGAGTTCAGGTGTACCCAAAGGCTTCCGCTGAGAGCACTTTTTGATGGCAGAAAGTGGCACCGTACGTGTTTTTTCGGGTCTAACTCGGGTTCAGCTTCTTGTTGCGGTTAGGGTTATGTTTAGGGTTGTTAGGAAAGAGTGAAGACGCAGAGTCCTGTTGAGTGTGGGGTTGCGTAAAGGCTCCCCCAGGGAGTTCAGGTGTACCCAAAGGCTTCCGCTGAGAGCACTTTTTGATGGCAGAAAGTGGCACCGTACGTGTTTTTTCGGGTCTAACTCGGGTTGAGCTTCTTGTTGCGGTTAGGGTTATGTTTAGGGTTGTTAGGAAAGAGTGAAGACGCAGAGTCCTGTTGAGTGTGGGGTTGCGTAAAGGCTCCCCCAGGGAGTTCAGGTGTACCCAAAGGCTTCCGCTGAGAGCACTTTTTGATGGCAGAAAGTGGCACCGTACGTGTTTTTTCGGGTCTAACTCGGGTTCAGCTTCTTGTTGCGGTTAGGGTTATGTTTAGGGTTGTTAGGAAAGAGTGAAGACGCAGAGTCCTGTTGAGTGTGGGGTTGCGTAAAGGCTCCCCCAGGGAGTTCACGTGTACCCAAAGGCTTCCGCTGAGAGCACTTTTTGATGGCAGAAAGTGGCACCGTACGTGTTTTTTCGGGTCTAACTCGGGTTCAGCTTCTTGTTGCGGTTAGGGTTATGTTTAGGGTTGTTAGGAAAGAGTGAAGACGCAGAGTCCTGTTGAGTGTGGGGTTGCGTAAAGGCTCCCCCAGGGAGTTCACGTGTACCCAAAGGCTTCCGCTGAGAGCACTTTTTGATGGCAGAAAGTGGCACCGTACGTGTTTTTTCGGGTCTAACTCGGGTTCAGCTTCTTGTTGCGGTTAGGGTTATGTTTAGGGTTGTTAGGAAAGAGTGAAGACGCAGAGTCCTGTTGAGTGTGCGGTTGCGTAAAGGCTCCCCCAGGGAGTTCAGGTGTACCCAAAGGCTTCCGCTGAGAGCACTTTTTGATGGCAGAAAGTGGCATCGTACGTGTTTTTTCGGGTCTAACTCGGGTTCAGCTTCTTGTTGCGGTTAGGGTTATGTTTAGGGTTGTTAGGAAAGAGCGAAGACGCAGAGTCCTGTTGAGTGTGGGGTTGCGTAAAGGCTCCCCCAGGGAGTTCAGGTGTACCCAAAGGCTTCCGCTGAGAGCACTTTTTGATGGCAGAAAGTGGCACCGTACGTGTTTTTTCGGGTCTAACTCGGGTTCAGCTTCTTGTTGCGGTTAGGGTTATGTTTAGGGTTGTTAGGAAAGAGTGAAGACGCAGAGTCCTGTTGAGTGTGGGGTTGCGTAAAGGCTCCCCCAGGGAGTTCAGGTGTACCCAAAGGCTTCCGCTGAGAGCACTTTTTGATGGCAGAAAGTGGCACCGTACGTGTTTTTTCGGGTCTAACTCGGGTTCAGCTTCTTGTTGCGGTTAGGGTTATGTTTAGGGTTGTTAGGAAAGAGTGAAGACGCAGAGTCCTGTTGAGTGTGGGGTTGCGTAAAGGCTCCCCCAGGGAGTTCAGGTGTACCCAAAGGCTTCCGCTGAGAGCACTTTTTGATGGCAGAAAGTGGCACCGTACGTGTTTTTTCGGGTCTAACTCGGGTTGAGCTTCTTGTTGCGGTTAGGGTTATGTTTAGGGTTGTTAGGAAAGAGTGAAGACGCAGAGTCCTGTTGAGTGTGGGGTTGCGTAAAGGCTCCCCCAGGGAGTTCAGGTGTACCCAAAGGCTTCCGCTGAGAGCACTTTTTGATGGCAGAAAGTGGCACCGTACGTGTTTTTTCGGGTCTAACTCGGGTTCAGCTTCTTGTTGCGGTTAGGGTTATGTTTAGGGTTGTTAGGAAAGAGTGAAGACGCAGAGTCCTGTTGAGTGCGGGGTTGCGTAAAGGCTCCCCCAGGGAGTTCAGGTGTACCCAAAGGCTTCCGCTGAGAGCACTTTTTGATGGCAGAAAGTGGCACCGTACGTGTTTTTTCGGGTCTAACTCGGGTTCAGCTTCTTGTTGCGGTTAGGGTTATGTTTAGGGTTGTTAGGAAAGAGTGAAGACGCAGAGTCCTGTTGAGTGTGGGGTTGCGTAAAGGCTCCCCCAGGGAGTTCACGTGTACCCAAAGGCTTCCGCTGAGAGCACTTTTTGATGGCAGAAAGTGGCACCGTACGTGTTTTTTCGGGTCTAACTCGGGTTGAGCTTCTTGTTGCGGTTAGGGTTATGTTTAGGGTTGTTAGGAAAGAGTGAAGACGCAGAGTCCTGTTGAGTGTGGGGTTGCGTAAAGGCTCCCCCAGGGAGTTCAGGTGTACCCAAAGGCTTCCGCTGAGAGCACTTTTTGATGGCAGAAAGTGGCACCGTACGTGTTTTTTCGGGTCTAACTCGGGTTCAGCTTCTTGTTGCGGTTAGGGTTATGTTTAGGGTTGTTAGGAAAGAGTGAAGACGCAGAGTCCTGTTGAGTGTGGGGTTGCGTAAAGGCTCCCCCAGGGAGTTCACGTGTACCCAAAGGCTTCCGCTGAGAGCACTTTTTGATGGCAGAAAGTGGCACCGTACGTGTTTTTTCGGGTATAACTCGGGTTCAGCTTCTTGTTGCGGTTAGGGTTATGTTTAGGGTTGTTAGGAAAGAGCGAAGACGCAGAGTCCTGTTGAGTGTGGGGTTGCGTAAAGGCTCCCCCAGGGAGTTCAGGTGTACCCAAAGGCTTCCGCTGAGAGCACTTTTTGATGGCAGAAAGTGGCACCGTACGTGTTTTTTCGGGTCTAACTCGGGTTCAGCTTCTTGTTGCGGTTAGGGTTATGTTTAGGGTTGTTAGGAAAGAGTGAAGACGCAGAGTCCTGTTGAGTGTGGGGTTGCGTAAAGGCTCCCCCAGGGAGTTCAGGTGTACCCAAAGGCTTCCGCTGAGAGCACTTTTTGATGGCAAAAAGTGGCACCGTACGTGTTTTTTCGGGTCTAACTCGGGTTCAGCTTCTTGTTGCGGTTAGGGTTATGTTTAGGGTTGTTAGGAAAGAGTGAAGACGCAGAGTCCTGTTGAGTGTGGGGTTGCGTAAAGGCTCCCCCAGGGAGTTCACGTGTGCCCAAAGGCTTCCGCTGAGAGCACTTTTTGATGGCAGAAAGTGGCACCGTACGTGTTTTTTCGGGTCTAACTCGGGTTCAGCTTCTTGTTGCGGTTAGGGTTATGTTTAGGGTTGTTAGGAAAGAGTGAAGACGCAGAGTCCTGTTGAGTGTGGGGTTGCGTAAAGGCTCCCCCAGGGAGTTCAGGTGTACCCAAAGGCTTCCGCTGAGAGCACTTTTTGATGGCAGAAAGTGGCACCGTACGTGTTTTTTCGGGTCTAACTCGGGTTCAGCTTCTTGTTGCGGTTAGGGTTATGTTTAGGGTTGTTAGGAAAGAGTGAAGACTCAGAGTCCTGTTGAGTGTGGGGTTGCGTAAAGGCTCCCCCAGGGAGTTCAGGTGTACCCAAAGGCTTCCGCTGAGAGCACTTTTTGATGGCAGAAAGTGGCACCGTACGTGTTTTTTCGGGTCTAACTCGGGTTCAGCTTCTTGTTGCGGTTAGGGTTATGTTTAGGGTTGTTAGGAAAGAGTGAAGACGCAGAGTCCTGTTGAGTGTGGGGTTGCGTAAAGGCTCCCCCAGGGAGTTCAGGTGTACCCAAAGGCTTCCGCTGAGAGCACTTTTTGATGGCAGAAAGTGGCACCGTACGTGTTTTTTCGGGTCTAACTCGGGTTCAGCTTCTTGTTGCGGTTAGGGTTATGTTTAGGGTTGTTAGGAAAGAGTGAAGACGCAGAGTCCTGTTGAGTGTGGGGTTGCGTAAAGGCTCCCCCAGGGAGTTCAGGTGTTCCCAAAGGCTTCCGCTGAGAGCACTTTTTGATGGCAGAAAGTGGCACCGTACGTGTTTTTTCGGGTCTAACTCGGGTTGAGCTTCTTGTTCCGGTTAGGCTTATGTTTAGGGTTGTTAGGAAAGAGTGAAGACGCAGAGTCGTGTTGAGTGTGGGGTTTTGTAAAGGCTCCCCCAGGGAGTTCAGGTGTTCCCAAAGGCTTCCGCTGAGAGCACTTTTTGATGGCAGAAAGTGGCACCGTACGTGTTTTTTCGGGTCTAACTCGGGTTCAGCTTCTTGTTGCGGTTAGGGTTATATTTAGGGTTGTTAGGAAAGAGTGAAGACGCAGAGTCCTGTTGAGTGTGCGGTTGCGTAAAGGCTCCCCCAGGGAGTTCAGGTGTACCCAAAGGCTTCCGCTGAGAGCACTTTTTGATGGCAGAAAGTGGCATCGTACGTGTTTTTTCGGGTCTAACTCGGGTTCAGCTTCTTGTTGCGGTTAGGGTTATGTTTAGGGTTGTTAGGAAAGAGTGAAGACGCAGAGTCCTGTTGAGTGTGGGGTTGCGTAAAGGCTCCCCCAGGGAGTTCAGGTGTACCCAAAGGCTTCCGCTGAGAGCACTTTTTGATGGCAGAAAGTGGCACCGTACGTGTTTTTTCGGGTCTAACTCGGGTTCAGCTTCTTGTTGCGGTTAGGGTTATGTTTAGGGTTGTTAGGAAAGAGTGAAGACGCAGAGTCCTGTTGAGTGCGGGGTTGCGTAAAGGCTCCCCCAGGGAGTTCAGGTGTACCCAAAGGCTTCCGCTGAGAGCACTTTTTGATGGCAGAAAGTGGCACCGTACGTGTTTTTTCGGGTCTAACTCGGGTTCAGCTTCTTGTTGCGGTTAGGGTTATGTTTAGGGTTGTTAGGAAAGAGTGAAGACGCAGAGTCCTGTTGAGTGTGGGGTTGCGTAAAGGCTCCCCCAGGGAGTTCAGGTGTACCCAAAGGCTTCCGCTGAGAGCACTTTTTGATGGCAGAAAGTGGCACCGTACGTGTTTTTTCGGGTCTAACTCGGGTTCAGCTTCTTGTTGCGGTTAGGGTTATGTTTAGGGTTGTTAGGAAAGAGTGAAGACGCAGAGTCCTGTTGAGTGTGCGGTTGCGTAAAGGCTCCCCCAGGGAGTTCAGGTGTACCCAAAGGCTTCCGCTGAGAGCACTTTTTGATGGCAGAAAGTGGTATCGTACGTGTTTTTTCGGGTCTAACTCGGGTTCAGCTTCTTGTTGCGGTTAGGGTTATGTTTAGGGTTGTTAGGAAAGAGTGAAGACGCAGAGTCCTGTTGAGTGTGGGGTTGCGTAAAGGCTCCCCCAGGGAGTTCAGGTGTACTCAAAGGCTTCCGCTGAGAGCACTTTTGGATGGCAGAAAGTGGCACCGTACGTGTTTTTTCGGGTCTAACTCGGGTTCAGCTTCTTGTTGCGGTTAGGGTTATGTTTAGGGTTGTTAGGAAAGAGTGAAGACGCAGAGTCCTGTTGAGTGTGGGGTTGCGTAAAGGCTCCCCCAGGGAGTTCAGGTGTACCCAAAGGCTTCCGCTGAGAGCACTTTTTGATGGCAGAAAGTGGCACCGTACGTGTTTTTTCGGGTCTAACTCGGGTTCAGCTTCTTGTTGCGGTTAGGGTTATGTTTAGGGTTGTTAGGAAAGAGTGAAGACGCAGAGTCCTGTTGAGTGTGGGGTTGCGTAAAGGCTCCCCCAGGGAGTTCACGTGTACCCAAAGGCTTCCGCTGAGAGCACTTTTTGATGGCAGAAAGTGGCACCGTACGTGTTTTTTCGGGTCTAACTCGGGTTCAGCTTCTTGTTGCGGTTAGGGTTATGTTTAGGGTTGTTAGGAAAGAGCGAAGACGCAGAGTCCTGTTGAGTGTGGGGTTGCGTAAAGGCTCCCCCAGGGAGTTCAGGTGTACCCAAAGGCTTCCGCTGAGAGCACTTTTGGATGGCAGAAAGTGGCACCGTACGTGTTTTTTCGGGTCTAACTCGGGTTCAGCTTCTTGTTGCGGTTAGGGTTATGTTTAGGGTTGTTAGGAAAGAGTGAAGACGCAGAGTCCTGTTGAGTGCGGGGTTGCGTAAAGGCTCCCCCAGGGAGTTCAGGTGTACCCAAAGGCTTCCGCTGAGAGCACTTTTTGATGGCAGAAAGTGGCACCGTACGTGTTTTTTCGGGTCTAACTCGGGTTCAGCTTCTTGTTGCGGTTAGGGTTATGTTTAGGGTTGTTAGGAAAGAGTGAAGACGCAGAGTCCTGTTGAGTGTGGGGTTGCGTAAAGGCTCCCCCAGGGAGTTCAGGTGTACCCAAAGGCTTCCGCTGAGAGCACTTTTTGATGGCAGAAAGTGGCACCGTACGTGTTTTTTCGGGTCTAACTCGGGTTCAGCTTCTTGTTGCGGTTAGGGTTATGTTTAGGGTTGTTAGGAAAGAGTGAAGACGCAGAGTCCTGTTGAGTGTGCGGTTGCGTAAAGGCTCCCCCAGGGAGTTCAGGTGTACCCAAAGGCTTCCGCTGAGAGCACTTTTTGATGGCAGAAAGTGGTATCGTACGTGTTTTTTCGGGTCTAACTCGGGTTCAGCTTCTTGTTGCGGTTAGGGTTATGTTTAGGGTTGTTAGGAAAGAGTGAAGACGCAGAGTCCTGTTGAGTGTGGGGTTACGTAAAGGCTCCCCCAGGGAGTTCAGGTGTACTCAAAGGCTTCCGCTGAGAGCACTTTTGGATGGCAGAAAGTGGCACCGTACGTGTTTTTTCGGGTCTAACTCGGGTTCAGCTTCTTGTTGCGGTTAGGGTTATGTTTAGGGTTGTTAGGAAAGAGTGAAGACGCAGAGTCCTGTTGAGTGTGGGGTTGCGTAAAGGCTCCCCCAGGGAGTTCAGGTGTACCCAAAGGCTTCCGCTGAGAGCACTTTTTGATGGCAGAAAGTGGCACCGTACGTGTTTTTTCGGGTCTAACTCGGGTTCAGCTTCTTGTTGCGGTTAGGGTTATGTTTAGGGTTGTTAGGAAAGAGTGAAGACGCAGAGTCCTGTTGAGTGTGGGGTTGCGTAAAGGCTCCCCCAGGGAGTTCAGGTGTACCCAAAGGCTTCCGCTGAGAGCACTTTTTGATGGCAGAAAGTGGCACCGTACGTGTTTTTTCGGGTCTAACTCGGGTTCAGCTTCTTGTTGCGGTTAGGGTTATGTTTAGGGTTGTTAGGAAAGAGCGAAGACGCAGAGTCCTGTTGAGTGTGGGGTTGCGTAAAGGCTCCCCCAGGGAGTTCAGGTGTACCCAAAGGCTTCCGCTGAGAGCACTTTTTGATGGCAGAAAGTGGCACCGTACGTGTTTTTTCGGGTCTAACTCGGGTTCAGCTTCTTGTTGCGGTTAGGGTTATGTTTAGGGTTGTTAGGAAAGAGTGAAGACGCAGAGTCCTGTTGAGTGTGGGGTTGCGTAAAGGCTCCCCCAGGGAGTTCAGGTGTACCCAAAGGCTTCCGCTGAGAGCACTTTTGGATGGCAGAAAGTGGCACCGTACGTGTTTTTTCGGGTCTAACTCGGGTTCAGCTTCTTGTTGCGGTTAGGGTTATGTTTAGGGTTGTTAGGAAAGAGTGAAGACGCAGAGTCCTGTTGAGTGTGGGGTTGCGTAAAGGCTCCCCCAGGGAGTTCAGGTGTACCCAAAGGCTTCCGCTGAGAGCACTTTTTGATGGCAGAAAGTGGCACCGTACGTGTTTTTTCGGGTCTAACTCGGGTTCAGCTTCTTGTTGCGGTTAGGGTTATGTTTAGGGTTGTTAGGAAAGAGTGAAAACGCAGAGTCCTGTTGAGTGTGGGGTTGCGTAAAGGCTCCCCCAGGGAGTTCACGTGTACCCAAAGGCTTCCGCTGAGAGCACTTTTTGATGGCAGAAAGTGACACCGTACGTGTTTTTTCGGGTCTAACTCGGGTTCAGCTTCTTGTTGCGGTTAGGGTTATGTTTAGGGTTGTTAGGAAAGAGTGAAGACGCAGAGTCCTGTTGAGTGTGCGGTTGCGTAAAGGCTCCCCCAGGGAGTTCAGGTGTACCCAAAGGCTTCCGCTGAGAGCACTTTTTGATGGCAGAAAGTGGCACCGTACGTGTTTTTTCGGGTCTAACTCGGGTTCAGCTTCTTGTTGCGGTTAGGGTTATGTTTAGGGTTGTTAGGAAAGAGCGAAGACGCAGAGTCCTGTTGAGTGTGGGGTTGCGTAAAGGCTCCCCCAGGGAGTTCAGGTGTACCCAAAGGCTTCCGCTGAGAGCACTTTTTGATGGCAGAAAGTGGCACCGTACGTGTTTTTTCGGGTCTAACTCGGGTTCAGCTTCTTGTTGCGGTTAGGGTTATGTTTAGGGTTGTTAGGAAAGAGTGAAGACGCAGAGTCCTGTTGAGTGTGGGGTTGCGTAAAGGCTCCCCCAGGGAGTTCAGGTGTACCCAAAGGCTTCCGCTGAGAGCACTTTTTGATGGCAGAAAGTGGCACCGTACGTGTTTTTTCGGGTCTAACTCGGGTTCAGCTTCTTGTTGCGGTTAGGGTTATGTTTAGGGTTGTTAGGAAAGAGCGAAGACGCAGAGTCCTGTTGAGTGTGGGGTTGCGTAAAGGCTCCCCCAGGGAGTTCAGGTGTACCCAAAGGCTTCCGCTGAGAGCACTTTTTGATGGCAGAAAGTGGCACCGTACGTGTTTTTTCGGGTCTAACTCGGGTTGAGCTTCTTGTTGCGGTTAGGGTTATGTTTAGGGTTGTTAGGAAAGAGTGAAGACGCAGAGTCCTGTTGAGTGTGGGGTTGCGTAAAGGCTCCCCCAGGGAGTTCAGGTGTACCCAAAGGCTTCCGCTGAGAGCACTTTTTGATGGCAGAAAGTGGCACCGTACGTGTTTTTTCGGGTCTAACTCGGGTTCAGCTTCTTGTTGCGGTTAGGGTTATGTTTAGGGTTGTTAGGAAAGAGTGAAGACGCAGAGTCCTGTTGAGTGTGGGGTTGCGTAAAGGCTCCCCCAGGGAGTTCACGTGTACCCAAAGGCTTCCGCTGAGAGCACTTTTTGATGGCAGAAAGTGGCACCGTACGTGTTTTTTCGGGTCTAACTCGGGTTCAGCTTCTTGTTGCGGTTAGGGTTATGTTTAGGGTTGTTAGGAAAGAGTGAAGACGCAGAGTCCTGTTGAGTGTGGGGTTGCGTAAAGGCTCCCCCAGGGAGTTCAGGTGTACCCAAAGGCTTCCGCTGAGAGCACTTTTGGATGGCAGAAAGTGGCACCGTACGTGTTTTTTCGGGTCTAACTCGGGTTGAGCTTCTTGTTGCGGTTAGGGTTATGTTTAGGGTTGTTAGGAAAGAGTGAAGACGCAGAGTCCTGTTGAGTGTGGGGTTGCGTAAAGGCTCCCCCAGGGAGTTCAGGTGTACCCAAAGGCTTCCGCTGAGAGCACTTTTTGATGGCAGAAAGTGGCACCGTACGTGTTTTTTCGGGTCTAACTCGGGTTCAGCTTCTTGTTGCGGTTAGGGTTATGTTTAGGGTTGTTAGGAAAGAGCGAAGACGCAGAGTCCTGTTGAGTGTGGGGTTGCGTAAAGGCTCCCCCAGGGAGTTCAGGTGTACCCAAAGGCTTCCGCTGAGAGCACTTTTTGATGGCAGAAAGTGGCACCGTACGTGTTTTTTCGGGTCTAACTCGGGTTGAGCTTCTTGTTGCGGTTAGGGTTATGTTTAGGGTTGTTAGGAAAGAGTGAAGACGCAGAGTCCTGTTGAGTGTGGGGTTGCGTAAAGGCTCCCCCAGGGAGTTCAGGTGTACCCAAAGGCTTCCGCTGAGAGCACTTTTGGATGGCAGAAAGTGGCACCGTACGTGTTTTTTCGGGTCTAACTCGGGTTCAGCTTCTTGTTGCGGTTAGGGTTATGTTTAGGGTTGTTAGGAAAGAGTGAAGACGCAGAGTCCTGTTGAGTGTGGGGTTGCGTAAAGGCTCCCCCAGGGAGTTCACGTGTACCCAAAGGCTTCCGCTGAGAGCACTTTTTGATGGCAGAAAGTGGCACCGTACGTGTTTTTTCGGGTCTAACTCGGGTTCAGCTTCTTGTTGCGGTTAGGGTTATGTTTAGGGTTGTTAGGAAAGAGTGAAGACGCAGAGTCCTGTTGAGTGTGGGGTTGCGTAAAGGCTCCCCCAGGGAGTTCAGGTGTACCCAAAGGCTTCCGCTGAGAGCACTTTTTGATGGCAGAAAGTGGCACCGTACGTGTTTTTTCGGGTCTAACTCGGGTTCAGCTTCTTGTTGCGGTTAGGGTTATGTTTAGGGTTGTTAGGAAAGAGTGAAGACGCAGAGTCCTGTTGAGTGTGCGGTTGCGTAAAGGCTCCCCCAGGGAGTTCAGGTGTACCCAAAGGCTTCCGCTGAGAGCACTTTTTGATGGCAGAAAGTGGCATCGTACGTGTTTTTTCGGGTCTAACTCGGGTTCAGCTTCTTGTTGCGGTTAGGGTTATGTTTAGGGTTGTTAGGAAAGAGTGAAGACGCAGAGTCCTGTTGAGTGTGGGGTTGCGTAAAGGCTCCCCCAGGGAGTTCAGGTGTACCCAAAGGCTTCCGCTGAGAGCACTTTTTGATGGCAGAAAGTGGCACCGTACGTGTTTTTTCGGGTCTAACTCGGGTTCAGCTTCTTGTTGCGGTTAGGGTTATGTTTAGGGTTGTTAGGAAAGAGCGAAGACGCAGAGTCCTGTTGAGTGTGGGGTTGCGTAAAGGCTCCCCCAGGGAGTTCAGGTGTACCCAAAGGCTTCCGCTGAGAGCACTTTTGGATGGCAGAAAGTGGCACCGTACGTGTTTTTTCGGGTCTAACTCGGGTTCAGCTTCTTGTTGCGGTTAGGGTTATGTTTAGGGTTGTTAGGAAAGAGTGAAGACGCAGAGTCCTGTTGAGTGTGGGGTTGCGTAAAGGCTCCCCCAGGGAGTTCAGGTGTACCCAAAGGCTTCCGCTGAGAGCACTTTTTGATGGCATAAAGTGGCACCGTACGTGTTTTTTCGGGTCTAACTCGGGTTCAGCTTCTTGTTGCGGTTAGGGTTATGTTTAGGGTTGTTAGGAAAGAGTGAAGACGCAGAGTCCTGTTGAGTGTGGGGTTGCGTAAAGGCTCCCCCAGGGAGTTCACGTGTACCCAAAGGCTTCCGCTGAGAGCACTTTTTGATGGCAGAAAGTGGCACCGTACGTGTTTTTTCGGGTCTAACTCGGGTTCAGCTTCTTGTTGCGGTTAGGGTTATGTTTAGGGTTGTTAGGAAAGAGTGAAGACGCAGAGTCCTGTTGAGTGTGGGGTTGCGTAAAGGCTCCCCCAGGGAGTTCAGGTGTACCCAAAGGCTTCCGCTGAGAGCACTTTTTGATGGCAGAAAGTGGCACCGTACGTGTTTTTTCGGGTCTAACTCGGGTTCAGCTTCTTGTTGCGGTTAGGGTTATGTTTAGGGTTGTTAGGAAAGAGTGAAGACGCAGAGTCCTGTTGAGTGTGGGGTTGCGTAAAGGCTCCCCCAGGGAGTTCACGTGTACCCAAAGGCTTCCGCTGAGAGCACTTTTGGATGGCAGAAAGTGGCACCGTACGTGTTTTTTCGGGTCT
>NW_027664021.1:55000-71363 GCF_964034855.1 Anser brachyrhynchus
CTTCTTGTTGCGGTTAGGGTTATGTTTAGGGTTGTTAGGAAAGAGTGAAGACGCAGAGTCCTGTTGAGTGTGGGGTTGCGTAAAGGCTCCCCCAGGGAGTTCAGGTGTACCCAAAGGCTTCCGCTGAGAGCACTTTTTGATGGCAGAAAGTGGCACCGTACGTGTTTTTTCGGGTCTAACTCGGGTTCAGCTTCTTGTTGCGGTTAGGCTTATGTTTAGGGTTGTTAGGAAAGAGTGAAGACGCAGAGTCCTGTTGAGTGTGGGGTTGCGTAAAGGCTCCCCCAGGGAGTTCAGGTGTACCCAAAGGCTTCTGCTGAGAGCACTTTTTGATGGCAGAAAGTGGCACCGTACGTGTTTTTTTGGGTCTAACTCGGGTTCAGCTTCTTGTTGCGGTTAGGGTTATGTTTAGGGTTGTTAGGAAAGAGTGAAGACGCAGAGTCCTGTTGAGTGTGGGGTTGCGTAAAGGCTCCCCCAGGGAGTTCAGGTGTACCCAAAGGCATCCGCTGAGAGCACTTTTTGATGGCAGAAAGTGGCACCGTACGTGTTTTTTCGGGTCTAACTCGGGTTGAGCTTCTTGTTGCGGTTAGGGTTATGTTTAGGGTTGTTAGGAAAGAGTGAAGACGCAGAGTCCTGTTGAGTGTGGGGTTGCGTAAAGGCTCCCCCAGGGAGTTCAGGTGTACCCAAAGGCTTCCGCTGAGAGCACTTTTTGATGGCAGAAAGTGGCACCGTACGTGTTTTTTCGGGTCTAACTCGGGTTCAGCTTCTTGTTGCGGTTAGGGTTATGTTTAGGGTTGTTAGGAAAGAGTGAAGACGCAGAGTCCTGTTGAGTGTGGGGTTGCGTAAAGGCTCCCCCAGGGAGTTCAGGTGTTCCCAAAGGCTTCCGCTGAGAGCACTTTTTGATGGCAGAAAGTGGCACCGTACGTGTTTTTTCGGGTCTAACTCGGGTTGAGCTTCTTGTTGCGGTTAGGGTTATGTTTAGGGTTGTTAGGAAAGAGTGAAGACGCAGAGTCCTGTTGAGTGTGGGGTTGCGTAAAGGCTCCCCCAGGGAGTTCAGGTGTACCCAAAGGCTTCCGCTGAGAGCACTTTTTGATGGCAGAAAGTGGCACCGTACGTGTTTTTTCGGGTCTAACTCGGGTTCAGCTTCTTGTTGCGGTTAGGGTTATGTTTAGGGTTGTTAGGAAAGAGTGAAGACGCAGAGTCCTGTTGAGTGTGGGGTTGCGTAAAGGCTCCCCCAGGGAGTTCACGTGTACCCAAAGGCTTCCGCTGAGAGCACTTTTGGATGGCAGAAAGTGGCACCGTACGTGTTTTTTCGGGTCTAACTCGGGTTCAGCTTCTTGTTGCGGTTAGGGTTATGTTTAGGGTTGTTAGGAAAGAGTGAAGATGCAGAGTCCTGTTGAGTGTGGGGTTGCGTAAAGGCTCCCCCAGGGAGTTCAGGTGTACCCAAAGGCTTCCGCTGAGAGCACTTTTTGATGGCAGAAAGTGGCACCGTACGTGTTTTTTCGGGTCTAACTCGGGTTCAGCTTCTTGTTGCGGTTAGGGTTATGTTTAGGGTTGTTAGGAAAGAGTGAAGACGCAGAGTCCTGTTGAGTGTGGGGTTGCGTAAAGGCTCCCCCAGGGAGTTCAGGTGTACCCAAAGGCTTCCGCTGAGAGCACTTTTTGATGGCAGAAAGTGGCACCGTACGTGTTTTTTCGGGTCTAACTCGGGTTCAGCTTCTTGTTGCGGTTAGGGTTATGTTTAGGGTTGTTAGGAAAGAGTGAAGACGCAGAGTCCTGTTGAGTGTGGGGTTGCGTAAAGGCTCCCCCAGGGAGTTCAAGTGTACCCAAAGGCTTCCGCTGAGAGCACTTTTTGATGGCAGAAAGTGGCACCGTACGTGTTTTTTCGGGTCTAACTCGGGTTGAGCTTCTTGTTGCGGTTAGGGTTATGTTTAGGGTTGTTAGGAAAGAGTGAAGACGCAGAGTCCTGTTGAGTGTGGGGTTGCGTAAAGGCTCCCCCAGGGAGTTCAGGTGTACCCAAAGGCTTCCGCTGAGAGCACTTTTGGATGGCAGAAAGTGGCACCGTACGTGTTTTTTTGGGTCTAACTCGGGTTCAGCTTCTTGTTGCGGTTAGGGTTATGTTTAGGGTTGTTAGGAAAGAGTGAAGACGCAGAGTCCTGTTGAGTGTGGGGTTGCGTAAAGGCTCCCCCAGGGAGTTCAGGTGTACCCAAAGGCTTCCGCTGAGAGCACTTTTTGATGGCAGGAAGTGGCACCGTACGTGTTGTTTCGGGTCTAACTCGGGTTGAGCTTCTTGTTGCGGTTAGGGTTATGTTTAGGGTTGTTAGGAAAGAGTGAAGACGCAGAGTCCTGTTGAGTGTGGGGTTGCGTAAAGGCTCCCCCAGGGAGTTCAGGTGTACCCAAAGGCTTCCGCTGAGAGCACTTTTTGATGGCAGAAAGTGGCACCGTACGTGTTTTTTCGGGTCTAACTCGGGTTCAGCTTCTTGTTGCGGTTAGGGTTATGTTTAGGGTTGTTAGGAAAGAGTGAAGACGCAGAGTCCTGTTGAGTGTGGGGTTGCGTAAAGGCTCCCCCAGGGAGTTCACGTGTACCCAAAGGCTTCCGCTGAGAGCACTTTTTGATGGCAGAAAGTGGCACCGTACGTGTTTTTTCGGGTCTAACTCGGGTTCAGCTTCTTGTTGCGGTTAGGGTTATGTTTAGGGTTGTTAGGAAAGAGTGAAGACGCAGAGTCCTGTTGAGTGTGGGGTTGCGTAAAGGCTCCCCCAGGGAGTTCAGGTGTACCCAAAGGCTTCCGCTGAGAGCACTTTTTGATGGCAGAAAGTGGCACCGTACGTGTTTTTTCGGGTCTAACTCGGGTTCAGCTTCTTGTTCCGGTTAGGCTTATGTTTAGGGTTGTTAGGAAAGAGTGAAAACGCAGAGTCCTGTTGAGTGTGGGGTTGCGTAAAGACTCCCCCAGGGAGTTCAGGTGTACCCAAAGGCTTCCGCTGAGAGCACTTTTTGATGGCAGAAAGTGGCACCGTACGTGTTTTTTCGGGTCTAACTCGGGTTGAGCTTCTTGTTGCGGTTAGGGTTATGTTTAGGGTTGTTAGGAAAGAGTGAAGACGCAGAGTCCTGTTGAGTGTGGGGTTGCGTAAAGGCTCCCCCAGGGAGTTCAGGTGTACCCAAAGGCTTCCGCTGAGAGCACTTTTTGATGGCAGAAAGTGGCACCGTACGTGTTTTTTCGGGTCTAACTCGGGTTCAGCTTCTTGTTGCGGTTAGGGTTATGTTCAGGGTTGTTAGGAAAGAGTGAAGACGCAGAGTCCTGTTGAGTGTGGGGTTGCGTAAAGGCTCCCCCAGGGAGTTCAGGTGTACCCAAAGGCTTCCGCTGAGAGCACTTTTTGATGGCAGAAAGTGGCACCGTACGTGTTTTTTCGGGTCTAACTCGGGTTCAGCTTCTTGTTGCGGTTAGGGTTATGTTTAGGGTTGTTAGGAAAGAGTGAAGACGCAGAGTCCTGTTGAGTGTGGGGTTGCGTAAAGGCTCCCCCAGGGAGTTCACGTGTACCCAAAGGCTTCCGCTGAGAGCACTTTTTGATGGCAGAAAGTGGCACCGTACGTGTTTTTTCGGGTCTAACTCGGGTTCAGCTTCTTGTTGCGGTTAGGGTTATGTTTAGGGTTGTTAGGAAAGAGTGAAGACGCAGAGTCCTGCTGAGTGTGGGGTTGCGTAAAGGCTCCCCCAGGGAGTTCAGGTGTACCCAAAGGCTTCCGCTGAGAGCACTTTTTGATGGCAGAAAGTGGCACCGTACGTGTTTTTTCGGGTCTAACTCGGGTTCAGCTTCTTGTTGCGGTTAGGGTTATGTTTAGGGTTGTTAGGAAAGAGTGAAGACGCAGAGTCCTGTTGAGTGTGGGGTTGCGTAAAGGCTCCCCCAGGGAGTTCACGTGTACCCAAAGGCTTCCGCTGAGAGCACTTTTTGATGGCAGAAAGTGGCACCGTACGTGTTTTTTCGGGTCTAACTCGGGTTGAGCTTCTTGTTGCGGTTAGGGTTATGTTTAGGGTTGTTAGGAAAGAGTGAAGACTCAGAGTCCTGTTGAGTGTGGGGTTGCGTAAAGGCTCCCCCAGGGAGTTCAGGTGTACCCAAAGGCTTCCGCTGAGAGCACTTTTGGATGGCAGAAAGTGGCACCGTACGTGTTTTTTCGGGTCTAACTCGGGTTCAGCTTCTTGTTGCGGTTAGGGTTATGTTTAGGGTTGTTAGGAAAGAGTGAAGACGCAGAGTCCTGTTGAGTGTGGGGTTGCGTAAAGGCTCCCCCAGGGAGTTCAGGTGTACCCAAAGGCTTCCGCTGAGAGCACTTTTTGATGGCAGAAAGTGGCACCGTACGTGTTTTTTCGGGTCTAACTCGGGTTGAGCTTCTTGTTGCGGTTAGGGTTATGTTTAGGGTTGTTAGGAAAGAGTGAAGACGCAGAGTCCTGTTGAGTGTGGGGTTGCGTAAAGGCTCCCCCAGGGAGTTCAGGTGTACCCAAAGGCTTCCGCTGAGAGCACTTTTTGATGGCAGAAAGTGGCACCGTACGTGTTTTTTCGGGTCTAACTCGGGTTCAGCTTCTTGTTGCGGTTAGGGTTATGTTTAGGGTTGTTAGGAAAGAGTGAAGACGCAGAGTCCTGTTGAGTGTGGGGTTGCGTAAAGGCTCCCCCAGGGAGTTCAGGTGTTCCCAAAGGCTTCCGCTGAGAGCACTTTTTGATGGCAGAAAGTGGCACCGTACGTGTTTTTTCGGGTCTAACTCGGGTTCAGCTTCTTGTTGCGGTTAGGGTTATGTTTAGGGTTGTTAGGAAAGAGTGAAGACGCAGAGTCCTGTTGAGTGTGGGGTTGCGTAAAGGCTCCCCCAGGGAGTTCAGGTGTACCCAAAGGCTTCCGCTGAGAGCACTTTTTGATGGCAGAAAGTGGCACCGTACGTGTTTTTTCGGGTCTAACTCGGGTTCAGCTTCTTCTTGCGGTTAGGGTTATGTTTAGGGTTGTTAGGAAAGAGTGAAGACGCAGAGTCCTGTTGAGTGTGGGGTTGCGTAAAGGCTCCCCCAGGGAGTTCAGGTGTACCCAAAGGCTTCCGCTGAGAGCACTTTTTGATGGCAGAAAGTGGCACCGTACGTGTTTTTTCGGGTCTAACTCGGGTTGAGCTTCTTGTTGCGGTTAGGGTTATGTTTAGGGTTGTTAGGAAAGAGTGAAGACGCAGAGTCCTGTTGAGTGTGGGGTTGCGTAAAGGCTCCCCCAGGGAGTTCAGGTGTACCCAAAGGCTTCCGCTGAGAGCACTTTTTGATGGCAGAAAGTGGCACCGTACGTGTTTTTTCGGGTCTAACTCGGGTTCAGCTTCTTGTTGCGGTTAGGGTTATGTTTAGGGTTGTTAGGAAAGAGTGAAGACGCAGAGTCCTGTTGAGTGTGGGGTTGCGTAAAGGCTCCCCCAGGGAGTTCAGGTGTACCCAAAGGCTTCCGCTGAGAGCACTTTTTGATGGCAGAAAGTGGCACCGTACGTGTTTTTTCGGGTCTAACTCGGGTTCAGCTTCTTGTTGCGGTTAGGGTTATGTTTAGGGTTGTTAGGAAAGAGTGAAGACGCAGAGTCCTGTTGAGTGTGGGGTTGCGTAAAGGCTCCCCCAGGGAGTTCAGGTGTACCCAAAGGCTTCCGCTGAGAGCACTTTTTGATGGCAGAAAGTGGCACCGTACGTGTTTTTTCGGGTCTAACTCGGGTTCAGCTTCTTGTTGCGGTTAGGCTTATGTTTAGGGTTGTTAGGAAAGAGTGAAGACGCAGAGTCCTGTTGAGTGTGGGGTTGCGTAAAGGCTCCCCCAGGGAGTTCAAGTGTACCCAAAGGCTTCCGCTGAGAGCACTTTTTGATGGCAGAAAGTGGCACCGTACGTGTTTTTTCGGGTCTAACTCGGGTTGAGCTTCTTGTTGCGGTTAGGGTTATGTTTAGGGTTGTTAGGAAAGAGTGAAGACGCAGAGTCCTGTTGAGTGTGGGGTTGCGTAAAGGCTCCCCCAGGGAGTTCAGGTGTACCCAAAGGCTTCCGCTGAGAGCACTTTTGGATGGCAGAAAGTGGCACCGTACGTGTTTTTTCGGGTCTAACTCGGGTTCAGCTTCTTGTTGCGGTTAGGGTTATGTTTAGGGTTGTTAGGAAAGAGTGAAGACGCAGAGTCCTGTTGAGTGTGGGGTTGCGTAAAGGCTCCCCCAGGGAGTTCAGGTGTACCCAAAGGCTTCCGCTGAGAGCACTTTTTGATGGCAGGAAGTGGCACCGTACGTGTTTTTTCGGGTCTAACTCGGGTTGAGCTTCTTGTTGCGGTTAGGGTTATGTTTAGGGTTGTTAGGAAAGAGTGAAGACGCAGAGTCCTGTTGAGTGTGGGGTTGCGTAAAGGCTCCCCCAGGGAGTTCAGGTGTACCCAAAGGCTTCCGCTGAGAGCACTTTTTGATGGCAGAAAGTGGCACCGTACGTGTTTTTTCGGGTCTAACTCGGGTTCAGCTTCTTGTTGCGGTTAGGGTTATGTTTAGGGTTGTTAGGAAAGAGTGAAGACGCAGAGTCCTGTTGAGTGTGGGGTTGCGTAAAGGCTCCCCCAGGGAGTTCACGTGTACCCAAAGGCTTCCGCTGAGAGCACTTTTTGATGGCAGAAAGTGGCACCGTACGTGTTTTTTCGGGTCTAACTCGGGTTCAGCTTCTTGTTGCGGTTAGGGTTATGTTTAGGGTTGTTAGGAAAGAGTGAAGACGCAGAGTCCTGTTGAGTGTGGGGTTGCGTAAAGGCTCCCCCAGGGAGTTCAGGTGTACCCAAAGGCTTCCGCTGAGAGCACTTTTTGATGGCAGAAAGTGGCACCGTACGTGTTTTTTCGGGTCTAACTCGGGTTCAGCTTCTTGTTCCGGTTAGGCTTATGTTTAGGGTTGTTAGGAAAGAGTGAAAACGCAGAGTCCTGTTGAGTGTGGGGTTGCGTAAAGACTCCCCCAGGGAGTTCAGGTGTACCCAAAGGCTTCCGCTGAGAGCACTTTTTGATGGCAGAAAGTGGCACCGTACGTGTTTTTTCGGGTCTAACTCGGGTTGAGCTTCTTGTTGCGGTTAGGGTTATGTTTAGGGTTGTTAGGAAAGAGTGAAGACGCAGAGTCCTGTTGAGTGTGGGGTTGCGTAAAGGCTCCCCCAGGGAGTTCAGGTGTACCCAAAGGCTTCCGCTGAGAGCACTTTTTGATGGCAGAAAGTGGCACCGTACGTGTTTTTTCGGGTCTAACTCGGGTTCAGCTTCTTGTTGCGGTTAGGGTTATGTTCAGGGTTGTTAGGAAAGAGTGAAGACGCAGAGTCCTGTTGAGTGTGGGGTTGCGTAAAGGCTCCCCCAGGGAGTTCAGGTGTACCCAAAGGCTTCCGCTGAGAGCACTTTTTGATGGCAGAAAGTGGCACCGTACGTGTTTTTTCGGGTCTAACTCGGGTTGAGCTTCTTGTTGCGGTTAGGGTTATGTTTAGGGTTGTTAGGAAAGAGTGAAGACGCAGAGTCCTGTTGAGTGTGGGGTTGCGTAAAGGCTCCCCCAGGGAGTTCACGTGTACCCAAAGGCTTCCGCTGAGAGCACTTTTTGATGGCAGAAAGTGGCACCGTACGTGTTTTTTCGGGTCTAACTCGGGTTCAGCTTCTTGTTGCGGTTAGGGTTATGTTTAGGGTTGTTAGGAAAGAGTGAAGACGCAGAGTCCTGCTGAGTGTGGGGTTGCGTAAAGGCTCCCCCAGGGAGTTCAGGTGTACCCAAAGGCTTCCGCTGAGAGCACTTTTTGATGGCAGAAAGTGGCACCGTACGTGTTTTTTCGGGTCTAACTCGGGTTCAGCTTCTTGTTGCGGTTAGGGTTATGTTTAGGGTTGTTAGGAAAGAGTGAAGACGCAGAGTCCTGTTGAGTGTGGGGTTGCGTAAAGGCTCCCCCAGGGAGTTCAGGTGTACCCAAAGGCTTCCGCTGAGAGCACTTTTTGATGGCAGAAAGTGGCACCGTACGTGTTTTTTCGGGTCTAACTCGGGTTGAGCTTCTTGTTGCGGTTAGGGTTATGTTTAGGGTTGTTAGGAAAGAGTGAAGACTCAGAGTCCTGTTGAGTGTGGGGTTGCGTAAAGGCTCCCCCAGGGAGTTCAGGTGTACCCAAAGGCTTCCGCTGAGAGCACTTTTGGATGGCAGAAAGTGGCACCGTACGTGTTTTTTCGGGTCTAACTCGGGTTCAGCTTCTTGTTGCGGTTAGGGTTATGTTTAGGGTTGTTAGGAAAGAGTGAAGACGCAGAGTCCTGTTGAGTGTGGGGTTGCGTAAAGGCTCCCCCAGGGAGTTCAGGTGTACCCAAAGGCTTCCGCTGAGAGCACTTTTTGATGGCAGAAAGTGGCACCGTACGTGTTTTTTCGGGTCTAACTCGGGTTGAGCTTCTTGTTGCGGTTAGGGTTATGTTTAGGGTTGTTAGGAAAGAGTGAAGACGCAGAGTCCTGTTGAGTGTGGGGTTGCGTAAAGGCTCCCCCAGGGAGTTCAGGTGTACCCAAAGGCTTCCGCTGAGAGCACTTTTTGATGGCAGAAAGTGGCACCGTACGTGTTTTTTCGGGTCTAACTCGGGTTCAGCTTCTTGTTGCGGTTAGGGTTATGTTTAGGGTTGTTAGGAAAGAGTGAAGACGCAGAGTCCTGTTGAGTGTGGGGTTGCGTAAAGGCTCCCCCAGGGAGTTCAGGTGTTCCCAAAGGCTTCCGCTGAGAGCACTTTTTGATGGCAGAAAGTGGCACCGTACGTGTTTTTTCGGGTCTAACTCGGGTTCAGCTTCTTGTTGCGGTTAGGGTTATGTTTAGGGTTGTTAGGAAAGAGTGAAGACGCAGAGTCCTGTTGAGTGTGGGGTTGCGTAAAGGCTCCCCCAGGGAGTTCAGGTGTACCCAAAGGCTTCCGCTGAGAGCACTTTTTGATGGCAGAAAGTGGCACCGTACGTGTTTTTTCGGGTCTAACTCGGGTTCAGCTTCTTCTTGCGGTTAGGGTTATGTTTAGGGTTGTTAGGAAAGAGTGAAGACGCAGAGTCCTGTTGAGTGTGGGGTTGCGTAAAGGCTCCCCCAGGGAGTTCAGGTGTACCCAAAGGCTTCCGCTGAGAGCACTTTTTGATGGCAGAAAGTGGCACCGTACGTGTTTTTTCGGGTCTAACTCGGGTTGAGCTTCTTGTTGCGGTTAGGGTTATGTTTAGGGTTGTTAGGAAAGAGTGAAGACGCAGAGTCCTGTTGAGTGTGGGGTTGCGTAAAGGCTCCCCCAGGGAGTTCAGGTGTACCCAAAGGCTTCCGCTGAGAGCACTTTTTGATGGCAGAAAGTGGCACCGTACGTGTTTTTTCGGGTCTAACTCGGGTTCAGCTTCTTGTTGCGGTTAGGGTTATGTTTAGGGTTGTTAGGAAAGAGTGAAGACGCAGAGTCCTGTTGAGTGTGGGGTTGCGTAAAGGCTCCCCCAGGGAGTTCAGGTGTACCCAAAGGCTTCCGCTGAGAGCACTTTTTGATGGCAGAAAGTGGCACCGTACGTGTTTTTTCGGGTCTAACTCGGGTTCAGCTTCTTGTTGCGGTTAGGGTTATGTTTAGGGTTGTTAGGAAAGAGTGAAGACGCAGAGTCCTGTTGAGTGTGGGGTTGCGTAAAGGCTCCCCCAGGGAGTTCAGGTGTACCCAAAGGCTTCCGCTGAGAGCACTTTTTGATGGCAGAAAGTGGCACCGTACGTGTTTTTTCGGGTCTAACTCGGGTTGAGCTTCTTGTTCCGGTTAGGCTTATGTTTAGGGTTGTTAGGAAAGAGTGAAGACGCAGAGTCCTGTTGAGTGTGGGGTTGTGTAAAGGCTCCCCCAGGGAGTTCAGGTGTTCCCAAAGGCTTCCGCTGAGAGCACTTTTTGATGGCAGAAAGTGGCACCGTACGTGTTTTTTCGGGTCTAACTCGGGTTCAGCTTCTTGTTGCGGTTAGGGTTATGTTTAGGGTTGTTAGGAAAGAGTGAAGACGCAGAGTCCTGTTGAGTGTGGGGTTGCGTAAAGGCTCCCCCAGGGAGTTCAGGTGTACCCAAAGGCTTCCGCTGAGAGCACTTTTTGATGGCAGAAAGTGGCACCGTACGTGTTTTTTCGGGTCTAACTCGGGTTGAGCTTCTTGTTGCGGTTAGGGTTATGTTTAGGGTTGTTAGGAAAGAGTGAAGACGCAGAGTCCTGTTGAGTGTGGGGTTGCGTAAAGGCTCCCCCAGGGAGTTCAGGTGTACCCAAAGGCTTCCGCTGAGAGCACTTTTTGATGGCAGAAAGTGGCACCGTACGTGTTTTTTCGGGTCTAACTCGGGTTCAGCTTCTTGTTGCGGTTAGGGTTATGTTTAGGGTTGTTAGGAAAGAGTGAAGACGCAGAGTCCTGTTGAGTGTGGGGTTGCGTAAAGGCTCCCCCAGGGAGTTCAGGTGTACCCAAAGGCTTCCGCTGAGAGCACTTTTTGATGGCAGAAAGTGGCACCGTACGTGTTTTTTCGGGTCTAACTCGGGTTCAGCTTCTTGTTGCGGTTAGGGTTATGTTTAGGGTTGTTAGGAAAGAGTGAAGACGCAGAGTCCTGTTGAGTGTGGGGTTGCGTAAAGGCTCCCCCAGGGAGTTCACGTGTACCCAAAGGCTTCCGCTGAGAGCACTTTTTGATGGCAGAAAGTGGCACCGTACGTGTTTTTTCGGGTCTAACTCGGGTTCAGCTTCTTGTTGCGGTTAGGGTTATGTTTAGGGTTGTTAGGAAAGAGTGAAGACGCAGAGTCCTGTTGAGTGCGGGGTTGCGTAAAGGCTCCCCCAGGGAGTTCAGGTGTACCCAAAGGCTTCCGCTGAGAGCACTTTTTGATGGCAGAAAGTGGCACCGTACGTGTTTTTTCGGGTCTAACTCGGGTTCAGCTTCTTGTTGCGGTTAGGGTTATGTTTAGGGTTGTTAGGAAAGAGTGAAGACGCAGAGTCCTGTTGAGTGTGGGGTTGCGTAAAGGCTCCCCCAGGGAGTTCACGTGTACCCAAAGGCTTCCGCTGAGAGCACTTTTTGATGGCAGAAAGTGGCACCGTACGTGTTTTTTCGGGTCTAACTCGGGTTCAGCTTCTTGTTGCGGTTAGGGTTATGTTTAGGGTTGTTAGGAAAGAGTGAAGACGCAGAGTCCTGTTGAGTGTGCGGTTGCGTAAAGGCTCCCCCAGGGAGTTCAGGTGTACCCAAAGGCTTCCGCTGAGAGCACTTTTGGATGGCAGAAAGTGGCATCGTACGTGTTTTTTCGGGTCTAACTCGGGTTCAGCTTCTTGTTGCGGTTAGGGTTATGTTTAGGGTTGTTAGGAAAGAGTGAAGACGCAGAGTCCTGTTGAGTGTGGGGTTGCGTAAAGGCTCCCCCAGGGAGTTCACGTGTACCCAAAGGCTTCCGCTGAGAGCACTTTTTGATGGCAGAAAGTGGCACCGTACGTGTTTTTTCGGGTCTAACTCGGGTTCAGCTTCTTGTTGCGGTTAGGGTTATGTTTAGGGTTGTTAGGAAAGAGTGAAGACGCAGAGTCCTGTTGAGTGCGGGGTTGCGTAAAGGCTCCCCCAGGGAGTTCAGGTGTACCCAAAGGCTTCCGCTGAGAGCACTTTTTGATGGCAGAAAGTGGCACCGTACGTGTTTTTTCGGGTCTAACTCGGGTTCAGCTTCTTGTTGCGGTTAGGGTTATGTTTAGGGTTGTTAGGAAAGAGTGAAGACGCAGAGTCCTGTTGAGTGTGGGGTTGCGTAAAGGCTCCCCCAGGGGAGTTGTGTACCCAAAGGCTTCCGCTGAGAGCACTTTTGGATGGCAGAAAGTGGCACCGTACGTGTTTTTTTCGGGTCTAACTCGGGTTCAGCTTCTTGTTGCGGTTAGGGTTATGTTTAGGGTTGTTAGGAAAGAGTGAAGACGCAGAGTCCTGTTGAGTGTGGGGTTGCGTAAAGGCTCCCCCAGGGAGTTCAGGTGTACCCAAAGGCTTCCGCTGAGAGCACTTTTTGATGGCAGAAAGTGGCATCGTACGTGTTTTTTCGGGTCTAACTCGGGTTCAGCTTCTTGTTGCGGTTAGGGTTATGTTTAGGGTTGTTAGGAAAGAGTGAAGACGCAGAGTCCTGTTGAGTGTGGGGTTGCGTAAAAGGCTCCCCCAGGGAGTTCAGGTGTACCCAAAGGCTTCCGCTGAGAGCACTTTTGGATGGCAGAAAGTGGCACCGTACGTGTTTTTTCGGGTCTAACTCGGGTTCAGCTTCTTGTTGCGGTTAGGGTTATGTTTAGGGTTGTTAGGAAAGAGTGAAGACGCAGAGTCCTGTTGAGTGTGGGGTTGCGTAAAGGCTCCCCCAGGGAGTTCAGGTGTACCCAAAGGCTTCCGCTGAGAGCACTTTTTGATGGCAGAAAGTGGCACCGTACGTGTTTTTTCGGGTCTAACTCGGGTTCAGCTTCTTGTTGCGGTTAGGGTTATGTTTAGGGTTGTTAGGAAAGAGTGAAGACGCAGAGTCCTGTTGAGTGTGGGGTTGCGTAAAGGCTCCCCCAGGGAGTTCACGTGTACCCAAAGGCTTCCGCTGAGAGCACTTTTTGATGGCAGAAAGTGGCACCGTACGTGTTTTTTCGGGTCTAACTCGGGTTCAGCTTCTTGTTGCGGTTAGGGTTATGTTTAGGGTTGTTAGGAAAGAGCGAAGACGCAGAGTCCTGTTGAGTGTGCGGTTGCGTAAAGGCTCCCCCAGGGAGTTCAGGTGTACCCAAAGGCTTCCGCTGAGAGCACTTTTTGATGGCAGAAAGTGGCACCGTACGTGTTTTTTCGGGTCTAACTCGGGTTCAGCTTCTTGTTGCGGTTAGGGTTATGTTTAGGGTTGTTAGGAAAGAGTGAAGACGCAGAGTCCTGTTGAGTGTGGGGTTGCGTAAAGGCTCCCCCAGGGAGTTCAGGTGTACCCAAAGGCTTCCGCTGAGAGCACTTTTGGATGGCAGAAAGTGGCACCGTACGTGTTTTTTCGGGTCTAACTCGGGTTCAGCTTCTTGTTGCGGTTAGGGTTATGTTTAGGGTTGTTAGGAAAGAGTGAAGACGCAGAGTCCTGTTGAGTGTGGGGTTGCGTAAAGGCTCCCCCAGGGAGTTCAGGTGTACCCAAAGGCTTCCGCTGAGAGCACTTTTTGATGGCAGAAAGTGGCACCGTACGTGTTTTTTCGGGTCTAACTCGGGTTGAGCTTCTTGTTGCGGTTAGGGTTATGTTTAGGGTTGTTAGGAAAGAGTGAAGACGCAGAGTCCTGTTGAGTGTGGGGTTGCGTAAAGGCTCCCCCAGGGAGTTCACGTGTACCCAAAGGCTTCCGCTGAGAGCACTTTTTGATGGCAGAAAGTGGCACCGTACGTGTTTTTTCGGGTCTAACTCGGGTTCAGCTTCTTGTTGCGGTTAGGGTTATGTTTAGGGTTGTTAGGAAAGAGTGAAGACGCAGAGTCCTGTTGAGTGTGGGGTTGCGTAAAGGCTCCCCCAGGGAGTTCAGGTGTACCCAAAGGCTTCCGCTGAGAGCACTTTTTGATGGCAGAAAGTGGCACCGTACGTGTTTTTTCGGGTCTAACTCGGGTTCAGCTTCTTGTTGCGGTTAGGGTTATGTTTAGGGTTGTTAGGAAAGAGTGAAGACGCAGAGTCCTGTTGAGTGTGGGGTTGCGTAAAGGCTCCCCAGGGAGTTCACGTGTACCCAAAGGCTTCCGCTGAGAGCACTTTTTGATGGCAGAAAGTGGCACCGTACGTGTTTTTTCGGGTCTAACTCGGGTTCAGCTTCTTGTTGCGGTTAGGGTTATGTTTAGGGTTGTTAGGAAAGAGCGAAGACGCAGAGTCCTGTTGAGTGTGGGGTTGCGTAAAGGCTCCCCCAGGGAGTTCAGGTGTACCCAAAGGCTTACGCTGAGAGCACTTTTTGATGGCAGAAAGTGGCACCGTACGTGTTTTTTCGGGTCTAACTCGGGTTCAGCTTCTTGTTGCGGTTAGGGTTATGTTTAGGGTTGTTAGGAAAGAGTGAAGACGCAGAGTCCTGTTGAGTGTGGGGTTGCGTAAAGGCTCCCCCAGGGAGTTCAGGTGTACCCAAAGGCTTCCGCTGAGAGCACTTTTTGATGGCAGAAAGTGGCACCGTACGTGTTTTTTCGGGTCTAACTCGGGTTCAGCTTCTTGTTGCGGTTAGGGTTATGTTTAGGGTTGTTAGGAAAGAGTGAAGACGCAGAGTCCTGTTGAGTGTGGGGTTGCGTAAAGGCTCCCCCAGGGAGTTCACGTGTACCCAAAGGCTTCCGCTGAGAGCACTTTTTGATGGCAGAAAGTGGCACCGTACGTGTTTTTTCGGGTCTAACTCGGGTTCAGCTTCTTGTTGCGGTTAGGGTTATGTTTAGGGTTGTTAGGAAAGAGTGAAGACGCAGAGTCCTGTTGAGTGTGGGGTTGCGTAAAGGCTCCCCCAGGGAGTTCAGGTGTACCCAAAGGCTTCCGCTGAGAGCACTTTTTGATGGCAGAAAGTGGCACCGTACGTGTTTTTTCGGGTCTAACTCGGGTTGAGCTTCTTGTTGCGGTTAGGGTTATGTTTAGGGTTGTTAGGAAAGAGTGAAGACGCAGAGTCCTGTTGAGTGTGGGGTTGCGTAAAGGCTCCCCCAGGGAGTTCAGGTGTACCCAAAGGCTTCCGCTGAGAGCACTTTTTGATGGCAGAAAGTGGCACCGTACGTGTTTTTTCGGGTCTAACTCGGGTTCAGCTTCTTGTTGCGGTTAGGGTTATGTTTAGGGTTGTTAGGAAAGAGTGAAGACGCAGAGTCCTGTTGAGTGTGGGGTTGCGTAAAGGCTCCCCCAGGAGTTCAGGTGTACCCAAAGGCTTCCGCTGAGAGCACTTTTTGATGGCAGAAAGTGGCACCGTACGTGTTTTTTCGGGTCTAACTCGGGTTCAGCTTCTTGTTGCGGTTAGGGTTATGTTTAGGGTTGTTAGGAAAGAGTGAAGACGCAGAGTCCTGTTGAGTGTGGGGTTGCGTAAAGGCTCCCCCAGGGAGTTCAGGTGTACCCAAAGGCTTCCGCTGAGAGCACTTTTTGATGGCAGAAAGTGGCACCGTACGTGTTTTTTCGGGTCTAACTCGGGTTCAGCTTCTTGTTGCGGTTAGGGTTATGTTTAGGGTTGTTAGGAAAGAGTGAAGACGCAGAGTCCTGTTGAGTGTGGGGTTGCGTAAAGGCTCCCCCAGGGAGTTCAGGTGTACCCAAAGGCTTCCGCTGAGAGCACTTTTTGATGGCAGAAAGTGGCACCGTACGTGTTTTTTCGGGTCTAACTCGGGTTCAGCTTCTTGTTGCGGTTAGGGTTATGTTTAGGGTTGTTAGGAAAGAGTGAAGACGCAGAGTCCTGTTGAGTGTGGGGTTGCGTAAAGGCTCCCCCAGGGAGTTCAGGTGTTCCCAAAGGCTTCCGCTGAGAGCACTTTTTGATGGCAGAAAGTGGCACCGTACGTGTTTTTTCGGGTCTAACTCGGGTTCAGCTTCTTGTTGCGGTTAGGGTTATGTTTAGGGTTGTTAGGAAAGAGTGAAGACGCAGAGTCCTGTTGAGTGTGGGGTTGCGTAAAGGCTCCCCCAGGGAGTTCAGGTGTACCCAAAGGCTTCCGCTGAGAGCACTTTTGGATGGCAGAAAGTGGCACCGTACGTGTTTTTTCGGGTCTAACTCGGGTTGAGCTTCTTGTTGCGGTTAGGGTTATGTTTAGGGTTGTTAGGAAAGAGTGAAGACGCAGAGTCCTGTTGAGTGTGGGGTTGCGTAAAGGCTCCCCCAGGGAGTTCAGGTGTACCCAAAGGCTTCCGCTGAGAGCACTTTTTGATGGCAGAAAGTGGCACCGTACGTGTTTTTTCGGGTCTAACTCGGGTTCAGCTTCTTGTTGCGGTTAGGGTTATGTTTAGGGTTGTTAGGAAAGAGTGAAGACGCAGAGTCCTGTTGAGTGTGGGGTTGCGTAAAGGCTCCCCCAGGGAGTTCAGGTGTACCCAAAGGCTTCCGCTGAGAGCACTTTTTGATGGCAGAAAGTGGCACCGTACGTGTTTTTTCGGGTCTAACTCGGGTTGAGCTTCTTGTTGCGGTTAGGGTTATGTTTAGGGTTGTTAGGAAAGAGTGAAGACGCAGAGTCCTGTTGAGTGTGGGGTTGCGTAAAGGCTCCCCCAGGGAGTTCAGGTGTACCCAAAGGCTTCCGCTGAGAGCACTTTTTGATGGCAGAAAGTGGCACCGTTCGTGTTTTTTCGGGTCTAACTCGGGTTGAGCTTCTTGTTGCGGTTAGGGTTATGTTTAGGGTTGTTAGGAAAGAGTGAAGACGCAGAGTCCTGTTGAGTGTGGGGTTGCGTAAAGGCTCCCCCAGGGAGTTCAGGTGTACCCAAAGGCTTCCGCTGAGAGCACTTTTTGATGGCAGAAAGTGGCACCGTACGTGTTTTTTCGGGTCTAACTCGGGTTGAGCTTCTTGTTCCGGTTAGGCTTATGT
>NW_027664020.1:0-7500 GCF_964034855.1 Anser brachyrhynchus
CTAACAACCCTAAACATAACCCTAACCGCAACAAGAAGCTCAACCCGAGTTAGACCCGAAAAAACACGTACGGTGCCACTTTCTGCCATCAAAAAGTGCTCTCAGCGGAAGCCTTTGGGTACACCTGAACTCCCTGGGGGAGCCTTTACGCAACCCCACACTCAACAGGACTCTGCGTCTTCACTCTTTCCTAACAACCCTAAACATAACCCTAACCGCAGCAAGAAGCTGAACCCGAGTTAGACCCGAAAAAACACATACGGTGCCACTTTCTGCCATCAAAAAGTGCTCTCACCGGAAGCCTTTGGGTACACCTGAACTCCCTGGGGGAGCCTTTACGCAACCCCACACTCAACAGGACTCTGCGTCTTCACTCTTTCCTAACAACCCTAAACATAACCCTAACCGCAACAAGAAGCTGAACCCGAGTTAGACCCGAAAAAACACGTACGGTGCCACTTTCTGCCATCAAAAAGTGCTCTCAGCGGAAGCCTTTGGGTACACCTGAACTCCCTGGGGGAGCCTTTACGCAACCCCACACTCAACAGGACTCTGCGTCTTCACTCTTTCCTAACAACCCTAAACATAACCCTAACCGCAACAAGAAGCTGAACCCGAGTTAGACCCGAAAAAACACGTACGGTGCCACTTTCTGCCATCAAAAAGTGCTCTGAGCGGAAGCCTTTGGGTACACCTGAACTCCCTGGGGGAGCCTTTACGCAACCCCACACTCAACAGGACTCTGCGTCTTCACTCTTTCCTAACAACCCTAAACATAACCCTAACCGCAACAAGAAGCTGAACCCGAGTTAGACCCGAAAAAACACGTACGGTGCCACTTTCTGCCATCAAAAAGTGCTCTCAGCGGAAGCCTTTGGGTACACCTGAACTCCCTGGGGGAGCCTTTACGCAACCCCACACTCAACAGGACTCTGCGTCTTCACTCTTTCCTAACAACCCTAAACATAACCCTAACCGCAACAAGAAGCTGAACCCGAGTTAGACCCGAAAAAACACGTACGGTGCCACTTTCTGCCATCAAAAAGTGCTCTCAGCGGAAGCCTTTGGGTACACCTGAACTCCCTGGGGGAGCCTTTACGCAACCTCACACTCAACAGGACTCTGCGTCTTCACTCTTTCCTAACAACCCTAAACATAACCCTAACCGCAACAAGAAGCTGAACCCGAGTTAGACCCGAAAAAACACGTACGGTGCCACTTTCTGCCATCAAAAAGTGCTCTCAGCGGAAGCCTTTGGGTACACCTGAACTCCCTGGGGGAGCCTTTACGCAACCCCACACTCAACAGGACTCTGCGTCTTCACTCTTTCCTAACAACCCTAAACATAACCCTAACCGCAACAAGAAGCTGAACCCGAGTTAGACCCGAAAAAACACGTACGGTGCCACTTTCTGCCATCAAAAAGTGCTCTCAGCGGAAGCCTTTGGGTACACCTGAACTCCCTGGGGGAGCCTTTACGCAACCCCACACTCAACAGGACTCTGCGTCTTCACTCTTTCCTAACAACCCTAAACATAACCCTAACAGGAACAAGAAGCTCAACCCGAGTTAGACCCGAAAAAACACGTACGGTGCATCTTTCTGCCATCAAAAAGTGCTCTCAGCGGAAGCCTTTGGGTACACCTGAACTCCCTGGGGGAGCCTTTACACAACCCCACACTCAACAGGACTCTGCGTCTTCACTCTTTCCTAACAACCCTAAACATAACCCTAACCGCAACAAGAAGCTGAACCCGAGTTAGACCCGAAAAAACACGTACGGTGCCACTTTCTGCCATCAAAAAGTGCTCTCAGCGGAAGCCTTTGGGTACACCTGAACTCCCTGGGGGAGCCTTTACGCAACCCCACACTCAACAGGACTCTGCGTCTTCACTCTTTCCTAACAACCCTAAACATAACCCTAACCGCAACAAGAAGCTGAACCCGAGTTAGACCCGAAAAAACACGTACGGTGCCACTTTCTGCCATCAAAAAGTGCTCTCAGCGGAAGCCTTTGGGTACACCTGAACTCCCTGGGGGAGCCTTTACGCAACCCCACACTCAACAGGACTCTGCGTCTTCACTCTTTCCTAACAACCCTAAACATAACCCTAACCGCAACAAGAAGCTGAACCCGAGTTAGACCCGAAAAAACACGTACGGTGCCACTTTCTGCCATCAAAAAGTGCTCTCAGCGGAAGCCTTTGGGTACACCTGAACTCCCTGGCGGAGCCTTTACGCAACCCCACACTCAACAGGACTCTGCGTCTTCACTCTTTCCTAACAACCCTAAACATAACCCTAACCGCAACAAGAAGCTGAACCCGAGTTAGACCCGAAAAAACACGTACGGTGCCACTTTCTGCCATCAAAAAGTGCTCTCAGCGGAAGCCTTTGGGAACACCTGAACTCCCTGGGGGAGCCTTTACGCAACCCCACACTCAACAGGACTCTGCGTGTTCACTCTTTCCTAACAACCCTAAACATAACCCTAACCGCAACAAGAAGCTGAACCCGAGTTAGACCCGAAAAAACACGTACGGTGCCACTTTCTGCCATCAAAAAGTGCTCTCAGCGGAAGCCTTTGGGTACACCTGAACTCCCTGGGGGAGCCTTTACGCAACCCCACACTCAACAGGACTCTGCGTCTTCACTCTTTCCTAACAACCCGAAACATAACCCTAACCGCAACAAGAAGCTGAACCCGAGTTAGACCCGAAAAAACACGTACGGTGCCACTTTCTGCCATCAAAAAGTGCTCTCAGCGGAAGCCTTTGGGTACACCTGAACTCCCTGGGGGAGCCTTTACGCAACCCCACACTCAACAGGACTCTGCGTCTTCACTCTTTCCTAACAACCCTAAACATAACCCTAACCGCAACAAGAAGCTGAACCCGAGTTAGACCCGAAAAAACACGTACGGTGCCACTTTCTGCCATCCAAAAGTGCTCTCAGCGGAAGCCTTTGGGTACACCTGAACTCCCTGGGGGAGCCTTTACGCAACCCCACACTCAACAGGACTCTGCGTCTTCGCTCTTTCCTAACAACCCTAAACATAACCCTAACCGCAACAAGAAGCTGAACCCGAGTTAGACCCGAAAAAACACGTACGGTGCCACTTTCTGCCATCAAAAAGTGCTCTCAGCGGAAGCCTTTGGGTACACCTGAACTCCCTGGGGGAGCCTTTACGCAACCCCACACTCAACAGGACTCTGCGTCTTCACTCTTTCCTAACAACCCTAAACATAACCCTAACCGCAACAAGAAGCTGAACCCGAGTTAGACCCGAAAAAACACGTACGGTGCCACTTTCTGCCATCAAAAAGTGCTCTCAGCGGAAGCCTTTGGGTACACCTGAACTTCCTGGGGGAGCCTTTACGCAACCCCACACTCAACAGGACTCTGCGTCTTCACTCTTTCCTAACAACCCTAAACATAACCCTAACCGCAACAAGAAGCTGAACCCGAGTTAGACCCGAAAAAACACGTACGGTGCCACTTTCTGCCATCAAAAAGTGCTCTCAGCGGAAGCCTTTGGGTACACCTGAACTCCCTGGGGGAGCCTTTACGCAACCCCACACTCAACAGGACTCTGCGTCTTCGCTCTTTCCTAACAACCCTAAACATAACCCTAACCGCAACAAGAAGCTGAACCCGAGTTAGACCCGAAAAAACACGTACGATGCTACTTTCTGCCATCAAAAAGTGCTCTCAGCGGAAGCCTTTGGGTACACCTGAACTCCCTGGGGGAGCCTTTACGCAACCCCACACTCAACAGGACTCTGCGTCTTCACTCTTTCCTAACAACCCTAAACATAACCCTAACCGCAACAAGAAGCTCAACCCGAGTTAGACCCGAAAAAACACGTACGGTGCCACTTTCTGCCATCAAAAAGTGCTCTCAGCGGAAGCCTTTGGGTACACCTGAACTCCCTGGGGGAGCCTTTACGCAACCCCACACTCAACAGGACTCTGCGTCTTCACTCTTTCCTAACAACCCTAAACATAACCCTAACCGCAACAAGAAGCTGAACCCGAGTTAGACCCGAAAAAACACGTACGGTGCCACTTTCTGCCATCAAAAAGTGCTCTCAGCGGAAGCCTTTGGGTACACCTGAACTCCCTGGGGGAGCCTTTACGCAACCCCGCACTCAACAGGACTCTGCGTCTTCACTCTTTCCTAACAACCCTAAACATAACCCTAACCGCAACAAGAAGCTGAACCCGAGTTAGACCCGAAAAAACACGTACGGTGCCACTTTCTGCCATCAAAAAGTGCTCTCAGCGGAAGCCTTTGGGTACACCTGAACTCCCTGGGGGAGCCTTTACGCAACCCCACACTCAACAGGACTCTGCGTCTTCACTCTTTCCTAACAACCCTAAACATAACCCTAACCGCAACAAGAAGCTGAACCCGAGTTAGACCCGAAAAAACACGTACGGTGCCACTTTCTGCCATCAAAAAGTGCTCTCAGCGGAAGCCTTTGGGTACACCTGAACTCCCTGGGGGAGCCTTTACGCAACCCCACACTCAACAGGACTCTGCGTGTTCACTCTTTCCTAACAACCCTAAACATAACCCTAACCGCAACAAGAAGCTGAACCCGAGTTAGACCCGAAAAAACACGTACGGTGCCACTTTCTGCCATCAAAAAGTGCTCTCAGCGGAAGCCTTTGGGTACACCTGAACTCCCTGGGGGAGCCTTTACGCAACCCCACACTCAACAGGACTCTGCGTCTTCACTCTTTCCTAACAACCCTAAACATAACCCTAACCGCAACAAGAAGCTGAACCCGAGTTAGACCCGAAAAAACACGTACGGTGCCACTTTCTGCCATCAAAAAGTGCTCTCAGTGGAAGCCTTTGGGTACACCTGAACTCCCTGGGGGAGCCTTTACGCAACCCCACACTCAACAGGACTCTGCGTCTTCACTCTTTCCTAACAACCCTAAACATAACCCTAACCGGAACAAGAAGCTGAACCCGAGTTAGACCCGAAAAAACACGTACGGTGCCACTTTCTGCCATCAAAAAGTGCTCTCAGCGGAAGCCTTTGGGAACACCTGAACTCCCTGGGGGAGCCTTTACACAACCCCACACTCAACAGGACTCTGCGTCTTCACTCTTTCCTAACAACCCTAAACATAATCCTAACCGGAACAAGAAGCTCAACCCGAGTTAGACCCGAAAAAACACGTACGGTGCCACTTTCTGCCATCAAAAAGTGCTCTCAGCGGAAGCCTTTGGGTACACCTGAACTCCCTGGGGGAGCCTTTACGCAACCCCACACTCAACAGGACTCTGCGTCTTCACTCTTTCCTAACAACCCTAAACATAACCCTAACCGCAACAAGAAGCTGAACCCGAGTTAGACCCGAAAAAACACGTACGGTGCCACTTTCTGCCATCAAAAAGTGCTCTCAGCGGAAGCCTTTGGGTACACCTGAACTCCCTGGGGGAGCCTTTACGCAACCCCACACTCAACAGGACTCTGCGTCTTCACTCTTTCCTAACAACCCTAAACATAACCCTAACCGCAACAAGAAGCTGAACCCGAGTTAGACCCGAAAAAACACGTACGGTGCCACTTTCTGCCATCAAAAAGTGCTCTCAGCGGAAGCCTTTGGGTACACCTGAACTCCCTGGGGGAGCCTTTACGCAACCCCACACTCAACAGGACTCTGCGTCTTCACTCTTTCCTAACAACCCTAAACATAACCCTAACCGCAACAAGAAGCTGAACCCGAGTTAGACCTGAAAAAACACGTACGGTGCCACTTTCTGCCATCAAAAAGTGCTCTCAGCGGAAGCCTTTGGGTACACCTGAACTCCCTGGGGGAGCCTTTACGCAACCCCACACTCAACAGGACTCTGCGTCTTCACTCTTTCCTAACAACCCTAAACATAACCCTAACCGCAACAAGAAGCTGAACCCGAGTTAGACCCGAAAAAACACGTACGGTGCCACTTTCTGCCATCAAAAAGTGCTCTCAGCGGAAGCCTTTGGGTACACCTGAACTCCCTGGGGGAGCCTTTACGCAACCCCACACTCAACAGGACTCTGCGCCTTCACTCTTTCCTAACAACCCTAAACATAACCCTAACCGCAACAAGAAGCTGAACCCGAGTTAGACCCGAAAAAACACGTACGGTGCCACTTTCTGCCATCAAAAAGTGCTCTCAGCGGAAGCCTTTGGGAACACCTGAACTCCCTGGGGGAGCCTTTACGCAACCCCACACTCAACAGGACTCTGCGTGTTCACTCTTTCCTAACAACCCTAAACATAACCCTAACCGCAACAAGAAGCTGAACCCGAGTTAGACCCGAAAAAACACGTACGGTGCCACTTTCTGCCATCAAAAAGTGCTCTCAGCGGAAGCCTTTGAGTACACCTGAACTCCCTGGGGGAGCCTTTACGCAACCCCACACTCAACAGGACTCTGCGTCTTCACTCTTTCCTAACAACCCTAAACATAACCCTAACCGCAACAAGAAGCTGAACCCGAGTTAGACCCGAAAAAACACGTACGGTGCCACTTTCTGCCATCAAAAAGTGCTCTCAGCGGAAGCCTTTGGGTACACCTGAACTCCCTGGGGGAGCCTTTACGCAACCCCACACTCAACAGGACTCTGCGTCTTCACTCTTTCCTAACAACCCTAAACATAACCCTAACCGGAACAAGAAGCTGAACCCGAGTTAGACCCAAAAAAACATGTACGGTGCCACTTTCTGCCATCCAAAAGTGCTCTCAGCGGAAGCCTTTGGGTACACCTGAACTCCCTGGGGGAGCCTTTACGCAACCCCACACTCAACAGGACTCTGTGTCTTCACTCTTTCCTAACAACCCTAAACATAACCCTAACCGCAACAAGAAGCTGAACCCGAGTTAGACCCGAAAAAACACGTACGGTGCCACTTTCTGCCATCAAAAAGTGCTCTCAGCGGAAGCCTTTGGGTACACCTGAACTCCCTGGGGGAGCCTTTACGCAACCCCACACTCAACAGGACTCTGCGTCTTCACTCTTTCCTAACAACCCTAAACATAACCCTAACCGCAACAAGAAGCTGAACCCGAGTTAGACCCGAAAAAACACGTACGGTGCCACTTTCTGCCATCAAAAAGTGCTCTCAGCGGAAGCCTTTGGGTACACCTGAACTCCCTGGGGGAGCCTTTACGCAACCCCGCACTCAACAGGACTCTGAGTCTTCACTCTTTCCTTACAACCCTAAACATAACCCTAACCGCAACAAGAAGGTGAACCCGAGTTAGACCCGAAAAAACCCGAGCCTTTACGCAACCCCTCACTCAACAGAACTCTGTGCCTTCAATATTTCCAAACAACTCTAACCCTAATATTAACACTAAAACTACCACTGCCCCTACAACTAAACCCTAACCAGAACCCTACACCTAACCCTAACTCTAGCCCTAAACACTAAACCTTAAACCCTAAACCCTGAACCCTAACCCTAACCCTAACCTTAAATCCTAACACT
>NW_027664020.1:12500-25000 GCF_964034855.1 Anser brachyrhynchus
GGGGGGGGCCTTTACGCAACCCCACACTCAACAGGACTCTGCGTCTTCACTCTTTCCTAACAACCCTAAACATAACCCTAACCGCAACAAGAAGCTGAACCCGAGTTAGACCCGAAAAAACACGTACGGTGCCACTTTCTGCCATCAAAAAGTGCTCTCAGCGGAAGCCTTTGGGTACACCTGAACTCCCTGGGGGAGCCTTTACGCAACCCCACACTCAACAGGACTCTGCGTCTTCACTCTTTCCTAACAACCCTAAACATAACCCTAACCGCAACAAGAAGCTGAACCCGAGTTAGACCCGAAAAAACACGTACGGTGCCACTTTCTGCCATCAAAAAGTGCTCTCAGCGGAAGCCTTTGGGTACACCTGAACTCCCTGGGGGAGCCTTTACGCAACCCCACACTCAACAGGACTCTGCGTCTTCACTCTTTCCTAACAACCCTAAACATAACCCTAACCGCAACAAGAAGCTGAACCCGAGTTAGACCCGAAAAAACACGTACGGTGCCACTTTCTGCCATCAAAAAGTGCTCTCAGCGGAAGCCTTTGGGTACACCTGAACTCCCTGGGGGAGCCTTTACGCAACCCCACACTCAACAGGACTCTGCGTCTTCACTCTTTCCTAACAACCCTAAACATAACCCTAACCGCAACAAGAAGCTGAACCCGAGTTAGACCCGAAAAAACACGTACGGTGCCACTTTCTGCCATCAAAAAGTGCTCTCAGCGGAAGCCTTTGGGTACACCTGAACTCCCTGGGGGAGCCTTTACGCAACCCCACACTCAACAGGACTCTGCGTCTTCACTCTTTCCTAACAACCCTAAACATAACCCTAACCGCAACAAGAAGCTGAACCCGAGTTAGACCCGAAAAAACACGTACGGTGCCACTTTCTGCCATCAAAAAGTGCTCTCAGCGGAAGCCTTTGGGTACACGTGAACTCCCTGGGGGAGCCTTTACGCAACCCCACACTCAACAGGACTCTGCGTCTTCACTCTTTCCTAACAACCCTAAACATAACCCTAACCGCAGCAAGAAGCTGAACCCGAGTTAGACCCGAGAAAACACGTACGGTGCCACTTTCTGCCATCAAAAAGTGCTCTCAGCGGAAGCCTTTGGGTACACCTGAACTCCCTGGGGGAGCCTTTACGCAACCCCACACTCAACAGGACTCTGCGTCTTCACTCTTTCCTAACAACCCTAAACATAACCCTAACCGCAGCAAGAAGCTGAACCCGAGTTAGACCCGAGAAAACACGTACGGTGCCACTTTCTGCCATCAAAAAGTGCTCTCAGCGGAAGCCTTTGGGTACACCTGAACTCCCTGGGGGAGCCTTTACGCAACCCCACACTCAACAGGACTCTGCGTCTTCGCTCTTTCCTAACAACCCTAAACATAACCCTAACCGCAACAAGAAGCTGAACCCGAGTTAGACCCGAAAAAACACGTACGGTGCCACTTTCTGCCATCAAAAAGTGCTCTCAGCGGAAGCCTTTGGGTACACCTGAACTCCCTGGGGGAGCCTTTACGCAACCCCACACTCAACAGGACTCTGCGTCTTCACTCTTTCCTAACAACCCTAAACATAACCCTAACCGCAACAAGAAGCTGAACCCGAGTTAGACCCGAAAAAACACGTACGGTGCCACTTTCTGCCATCAAAAAGTGCTCTCAGCGGAAGCCTTTGGGTACACCTGAACTCCCTGGGGGAGCCTTTACGCAACCCCACACTCAACAGGACTCTGCGTCTTCACTCTTTCCTAACAACCCTAAACATAACCCTAACCGCAACAAGAAGCTGAACCCGAGTTAGACCCGAAAAAACACGTACGGTGCCACTTTCTGCCATCAAAAAGTGCTCTCAGCGGAAGCCTTTGGGTACACGTGAACTCCCTGGGGGAGCCTTTACGCAACCCCACACTCAACAGGACTCTGCGTCTTCACTCTTTCCTAACAACCCTAAACATAACCCTAACCGCAACAAGAAGCTGAACCCGAGTTAGACCCGAAAAAACACGTACGGTGCCACTTTCTGCCATCAAAAAGTGCTCTCAGCGGAAGCCTTTGGGTACACCTGAACTCCCTGGGGGAGCCTTTACGCAACCCCACACTCAACAGGACTCTGCGTCTTCACTCTTTCCTAACAACCCTAAACATAACCCTAACCGCAACAAGAAGCTGAACCCGAGTTAGACCCGAAAAAACACGTACGGTGCCACTTTCTGCCATCAAAAAGTGCTCTCAGCGGAAGCCTTTGGGTACACCTGAACTCCCTGGGGGAGCCTTTACGCAACCCCACACTCAACAGGACTCTGCGTCTTCACTCTTTCCTAACAACCCTAAACATAACCCTAACCGCAACAAGAAGCTGAACCCGAGTTAGACCCGAAAAAACACGTACGATGCCACTTTCTGCCATCAAAAAGTGCTCTCAGCGGAAGCCTTTGGGTACACCTGAACTCCCTGGGGGAGCCTTTACGCAACCGCACACTCAACAGGACTCTGCGTCTTCACTCTTTCCTAACAACCCTAAACATAACCCTAACCGCAACAAGAAGCTGAACCCGAGTTAGATCCGAAAAAACACGTACGGTGCCAATTTTTGCCATCAAAAAGTGCTCTCAGCGGAAGCCTTTGGGTACACCTGAACTCCCTGGGGGAGCCTTTACGCAACCCCACACTCAACAGGACTCTGCGTCTTCACTCTTTCCTAACAACCCTAAACATAACCCTAACCGCAACAAGAAGCTGAACCCGAGTTAGACCCGAAAAAACACGTACGGTGCCACTTTCTGCCATCCAAAAGTGCTCTCAGCGGAAGCCTTTGGGTACACCTGAACTCCCTGGGGGAGCCTTTACGCAACCCCACACTCAACAGGACTCTGCGTCTTCACTCTTTCCTAACAACCCTAAACATAACCCTAACCGCAACAAGAAGCTGAACCCGAGTTAGACCCGAAAAAACACGTACGGTGCCACTTTCTGCCATCCAAAAGTGCTCTCAGCGGAAGCCTTTGGGTACACCTGAACTCCCTGGGGGAGCCTTTACGCAACCCCACACTCAACAGGACTCTGCGTCTTCACTCTTTCCTAACAACCCTAAACATAACCCTAACCGCAACAAGAAGCTGAACCCGAGTTAGACCCGAAAAAACACGTACGGTGCCACTTTCTGCCATCCAAAAGTGCTCTCAGCGGAAGCCTTTGGGTACACCTGAACTCCCTGGGGGAGCCTTTACGCAACCCCACACTCAACAGGACTCTGCGTCTTCGCTCTTTCCTAACAACCCTAAACATAACCCTAACCGCAACAAGAAGCTGAACCCGAGTTAGACCCGAAAAAACACGTACGGTGCCACTTTCTGCCATCCAAAAGTGCTCTCAGCGGAAGCCTTTGGGTACACCTGAACTCCCTGGGGGAGCCTTTACGCAACCGCACAGTCATCAGGACTCTGCGTCTTCACTCTTTCCTAACAACCCTAAACATAACCCTAACCGCAACAAGAAGCTGAACCCGAGTTAGACCCGAAAAAACACGTACGGTGCCACTTTCTGCCATCAAAAAGTGCTCTCAGCGGAAGCCTTTGGGTACACCTGAACTCCCTGGGGGAGCCTTTACGCAACCTCACACTCAACAGGACTCTGCGTCTTCACTCTTTCCTAACAACCCTAAACATAACCCTAACCGCAACAAGAAGCTGAACCCGAGTTAGACCCGAAAAAACACGTACGGTGCCACTTTCTGCCATCAAAAAGTGCTCTCAGCGGAAGCCTTTGGGTACACCTGAACTCCCTGGGGGAGCCTTTACGCAACCCCACACTCAACAGGACTCTGCGTCTTCACTCTTTCCTAACAACCCTAAACATAACCCTAACAGGAACAAGAAGCTCAACCCGAGTTAGACCCGAAAAAACACGTATGGTGCATCTTTCTGCCATCAAAAAGTGCTCTCAGCGGAAGCCTTTGGGTACACCTGAACTCCCTGGGGGAGCCTTTACACAACCCCACACTCAACAGGACTCTGCGTCTTCACTCTTTCCTAACAACCCTAAACATAACCCTAACCGCAACAAGAAGCTGAACCCGAGTTAGACCCGAAAAAACACGTACGGTGCCACTTTCTGCCATCAAAAAGTGCTCTCAGCGGAAGCCTTTGGGTACACCTGAACTCCCTGGGGGAGCCTTTACACAACCCCACACTCAACAGGACTCTGCGTCTTCACTCTTTCCTAACAACCCTAAACATAACCCTAACCGCAACAAGAAGCTGAACCCGAGTTAGACCCGAAAAAACACGTACGGTGCCACTTTCTGCCATCAAAAAGTGCTCTCAGCGGAAGCCTTTGGGTACACCTGAACTCCCTGGGGGAGCCTTTACGCAACCCCACACTCAACAGGACTCTGCGTCTTCACTCTTTCCTAACAACCCTAAACATAACCCTAACCGCAACAAGAAGCTGAACCCGACTTAGACCCGAAAAAACACGTACGGTGCCACTTTCTGCCATCAAAAAGTGCTCTCAGCGGAAGCCTTTGGGTACACGTGAACTCCCTGGGGGAGCCTTTACGCAACCCCACACTCAACAGGACTCTGCGTCTTCACTCTTTCCTAACAACCCTAAACATAACCCTAACCGCAACAAGAAGCTGAACCCGAGTTAGACCCGAAAAAACACGTACGGTGCCACTTTCTGCCATCCAAAAGTGCTCTCAGCGGAAGCCTTTGGGTACACCTGAACTCCCTGGGGGAGCCTTTACGCAACCCCACACTCAACAGGACTCTGCGTCTTCACTCTTTCCTAACAACCCTAAACATAACCCTAACCGCAACAAGAAGCTGAACCCGAGTTAGACCCGAAAAAACACGTACGGTGCCACTTTCTGCCATCAAAAAGTGCTCTCAGCGGAAGCCTTTGGGTACACCTGAACTCCCTGGGGGAGCCTTTACGCAACCCCACACTCAACAGGACTCTGCGTCTTCACTCTTTCCTAACAACCCTAAACATAACCCTAACCGCAACAAGAAGCTGAACCCGAGTTAGACCCGAAAAAACACGTACGGTGCCACTTTTTGCCATCAAAAAGTGCTCTCAGCGGAAGCCTTTGGGTACACCTGAACTCCCTGGGGGAGCCTTTACGCAACCCCACACTCAACAGGACTCTGCGTCTTCACTCTTTCCTAACAACCCTAAACATAACCCTAACCGCAACAAGAAGCTGAACCCGAGTTAGACCCGAAAAAACACGTACGGTGCCACTTTCTGCCATCCAAAAGTGCTCTCAGCGGAAGCCTTTGGGTACACCTGAACTCCCTGGGGGAGCCTTTACGCAACCGCACAGTCAACAGGACTCTGCGTCTTCACTCTTTCCTAACAACCCTAAACATAACCCTAACCGCAACAAGAAGCTGAACCCGAGTTAGACCCGAAAAAACACGTACGGTGCCACTTTCTGCCATCAAAAAGTGCTCTCAGCGGAAGCCTTTGGGTACACCTGAACTCCCTGGGGGAGCCTTTACGCAACCTCACACTCAACAGGACTCTGTGTCTTCACTCTTTCCTAACAACCCTAAACATAACCCTAACCGCAACAAGAAGCTGAACCCGAGTTAGACCCGAAAAAACACGTACGGTGCCACTTTCTGCCATCAAAAAGTGCTCTCAGCGGAAGCCTTTGGGTACACGTGAACTCCCTGGGGGAGCCTTTACGCAACCCCACACTCAACAGGACTCTGCGTCTTCACTCTTTCCTAACAACCCTAAACATAACCCTAACCGCAACAAGAAGCTGAACCCGAGTTAGACCCGAAAAAAACACGTACGGTGCCACTTTCTGCCATCAAAAAGTGCTCTCAGCGGAAGCCTTTGGGTACACCTGAACTCCCTGGGGGAGCCTTTACGCAACCCCACACTCAACAGGACTCTGCGTCTTCACTCTTTCCTAACAACCCTAAACATAACCCTAACCGCAACAAGAAGCTGAACCCGAGTTAGACCCGAAAAAACACGTACGGTGCCACTTTCTGCCATCCAAAAGTGCTCTCAGCGGAAGCCTTTGGGTACACGTGAACTCCCTGGGGGAGCCTTTACGCAACCCCACACTCAACAGGACTCTGCGTCTTCACTCTTTCCTAACAACCCTAAACATAACCCTAACCGCAACAAGAAGCTCAACCCGAGTTAGACCCGAAAAAACACGTACGGTGCCACTTTCTGCCATCAAAAAGTGCTCTCAGCGGAAGCCTTTGGGTACACCTGAACTCCCTGGGGGAGCCTTTACGCAACCCCACACTCAACAGGACTCTGCGTCTTCACTCTTTCCTAACAACCCTAAACATAACCCTAACCGCAACAAGAAGCTGAACCCGAGTTAGACCCGAAAAAACACGTACGGTGCCACTTTCTGCCATCAAAAAGTGCTCTCAGCGGAAGCCTTTGGGTACACCTGAACTCCCTGGGGGAGCCTTTACGCAACCCCACACTCAACAGGACTCTGCGTCTTCACTCTTTCCTAACAACCCTAAACATAACCATAACCGCAACAAGAAGCTGAACCCGAGTTAGACCCGAAAAAACACGTACGGTGCCACTTTCTGCCATCAAAAAGTGCTCTCAGCGGAAGCCTTTGGGTACACCTGAACTCCCTGGGGGAGCCTTTACGCAACCCCACACTCAACAGGACTCTGCGTCTTCACTCTTTCCTAACAACCCTAAACATAACCCTAACCGCAACAAGAAGCTGAACCCGAGTTAGACCCGAAAAAACACGTACGGTGCCACTTTCTGCCATCAAAAAGTGCTCTCAGCGGAAGCCTTTGGGTACACCTGAACTCCCTGGGGGAGCCTTTACGCAACCCCACACTCAACAGGACTCTGCGTCTTCACTCTTTCCTAACAACCCTAAACATAACCCTAACCGCAACAAGAAGCTGAACCCGAGTTAGACCCGAAAAAACACGTACGGTGCCACTTTCTGCCATCAAAAAGTGCTCTCAGCGGAAGCCTTTGGGTACACCTGAACTCCCTGGGGGAGCCTTTACGCAACCCCACACTCAACAGGACTCTGCGTCTTCACTCTTTCCTAACAACCCTAAACATAACCCTAACCGCAACAAGAAGCTGAACCCGAGTTAGACCCGAAAAAACACGTACGGTGCCACTTTCTGCCATCAAAAAGTGCTCTCAGCGGAAGCCTTTGGGTACACCTGAACTCCCTGGGGGAGCCTTTACGCAACCCCACACTCAACAGGACTCTGCGTCTTCACTCTTTCCTAACAACCCTAAACATAACCCTAACCGCAACAAGAAGCTGAACCCGAGTTAGACCCGAAAAAACACGTACGGTGCCACTTTCTGCCATCAAAAAGTGCTCTCAGCGGAAGCCTTTGGGTACACCTGAACTCCCTGGGGGAGCCTTTACGCAACCCCACACTCAACAGGACTCTGCGTCTTCACTCTTTCCTAACAACCCTAAACATAACCCTAACCGCAACAAGAAGCTGAACCCGAGTTAGACCCGAAAAAACACGTACGGTGCCACTTTCTGCCATCAAAAGTGCTCTCAGCGGAAGCCTTTGGGTACACCTGAACTCCCTGGGGGAGCCTTTACGCAACCCCACACTCAACAGGACTCTGCGTCTTCACTCTTTCCTAACAACCCTAAACATAACCCTAACCGCAACAAGAAGCTGAACCCGAGTTAGACCCGAAAAAACACGTACGGTGCCACTTTCTGCCATCAAAAAGTGCTCTCAGCGGAAGCCTTTGGGTACACCTGAACTCCCTGGGGGAGCCTTTACGCAACCCCACACTCAACAGGACTCTGCGTCTTCACTCTTTCCTAACAACCCTAAACATAACCCTAACCGCAACAAGAAGCTGAACCCGAGTTAGACCCGAAAAAACACGTACGGTGCCACTTTCTGCCATCAAAAGTGCTCTCAGCGGAAGCCTTTGGGTACACCTGAACTCCCTGGGGGAGCCTTTACGCAACCCCACACTCAACAGGACTCTGCGTCTTCACTCTTTCCTAACAACCCTAAACATAACCCTAACCGCAACAAGAAGCTGAACCCGAGTTAGACCCGAAAAAACACGTACGGTGCCACTTTCTGCCATCAAAAAGTGCTCTCAGCGGAAGCCTTTGGGTACACCTGAACTCCCTGGGGGAGCCTTTACGCAACCCCACACTCAACAGGACTCTGCGTCTTCACTCTTTCCTAACAACCCTAAACATAACCCTAACCGCAACAAGAAGCTGAACCCGAGTTAGACCCCGAAAAAACACGTACGGTGCCACTTTCTGCCATCAAAAAGTGCTCTCAGCGGAAGCCTTTGGGTACACCTGAACTCCCTGGGGGAGCCTTTACGCAACCGCACACTCAACAGGACTCTGCGTCTTCACTCTTTCCTAACAACCCTAAACATAACCCTAACCGCAACAAGAAGCTGAACCCGAGTTAGACCCGAAAAAACACGTACGGTGCCACTTTCTGCCATCAAAAAGTGCTCTCAGCGGAAGCCTTTGGGTACACCTGAACTCCCTGGGGGAGCCTTTACGCAACCCCACACTCAACAGGACTCTGCGTCTTCACTCTTTCCTAACAACCCTAAACATAACCCTAACCGCAACAAGAAGCTGAACCCGAGTTAGACCCGAAAAAACACGTACGGTGCCACTTTCTGCCATCCAAAAGTGCTCTCAGCGGAAGCCTTTGGGTACACCTGAACTCCCTGGGGGAGCCTTTACGCAACCCCACACTCAACAGGACTCTGCGTCTTCACTCTTTCCTAACAACCCTAAACATAACCCTAACCGCAACAAGAAGCTGAACCCGAGTTAGACCCGAAAAAACACGTACGGTGCCACTTTCTGCCATCAAAAAGTGCTCTCAGCGGAAGCCTTTGGGTACACCTGAACTCCCTGGGGGAGCCTTTACGCAACCCCACACTCAACAGGACTCTGCGTCTTCACTCTTTCCTAACAACCCTAAACATAACCCTAACCGCAACAAGAAGCTGAACCCGAGTTAGACCCGAAAAAACACGTACGGTGCCACTTTCTGCCATCAAAAAGTGCTCTCAGCGGAAGCCTTTGGGTACACCTGAACTCCCTGGGGGAGCCTTTACGCAACCCCACACTCAACAGGACTCTGCGTCTTCACTCTTTCCTAACAACCCTAAACATAACCCTAACCGCAACAAGAAGCTCAACCCGAGTTAGACCCGAAAAAACACGTACGGTGCCACTTTCTGCCATCAAAAAGTGCTCTCAGCGGAAGCCTTTGGGTACACCTGAACTCCCTGGGGGAGCCTTTACGCAACCCCACACTCAACAGGACTCTGCGTCTTCACTCTTTCCTAACAACCCTAAACATAACCCTAACCGCAACAAGAAGCTGAACCCGAGTTAGACCCGAAAAAACACGTACGATGCCACTTTCTGCCATCAAAAAGTGCTCTCAGCGGAAGCCTTTGGGTACACCTGAACTCCCTGGGGGAGCCTTTACGCAACCGCACACTCAACAGGACTCTGCGTCTTCACTCTTTCCTAACAACCCTAAACATAACCCTAACCGCAACAAGAAGCTGAACCCGAGTTAGACCCGAAAAAACACGTACGGTGCCACTTTCTGCCATCAAAAAGTGCTCTCAGCGGAAGCCTTTGGGTACACCTGAACTCCCTGGGGGAGCCTTTACGCAACCCCGCACTCAACAGGACTCTGCGTCTTCACTCTTTCCTAACAACCCTAAACATAACCCTAACCGCAACAAGAAGCTGAACCCGAGTTAGACCCGAAAAAACACGTACGGTGCCACTTTCTGCCATCCAAAAGTGCTCTCAGCGGAAGCCTTTGGGTACACCTGAACTCCCTGGGGGAGCCTTTACGCAACCCCACACTCAACAGGACTCTGCGTCTTCACTCTTTCCTAACAACCCTAAACATAACCCTAACCGCAACAAGAAGCTGAACCCGAGTTAGACCCGAAAAAACACGTACGGTGCCACTTTCTGCCATCAAAAAGTGCTCTCAGCGGAAGCCTTTGGGTACACCTGAACTCCCTGGGGGAGCCTTTACGCAACCCCACACTCAACAGGACTCTGCGTCTTCACTCTTTCCTAACAACCCTAAACATAACCCTAACCGCAACAAGAAGCTGAACCCGAGTTAGACCCGAAAAAACACGTACGGTGCCACTTTCTGCCATCAAAAAGTGCTCTCAGCGGAAGCCTTTGGGTACACCTGAACTCCCTGGGGGAGCCTTTACGCAACCCCACACTCAACAGGACTCTGCGTCTTCACTCTTTCCTAACAACCCTAAACATAACCCTAACCGCAACAGGAAGCTCAACCCGAGTTAGACCCGAAAAAACACGTACGGTGCCACTTTCTGCCATCCAAAAGTGCTCTCAGCGGAAGCCTTTGGGTACACCTGAACTCCCTGGGGGAGCCTTTACGCAACCCCACACTCAACAGGACTCTGCGTCTTCACTCTTTCCTAACAACCCTAAACATAACCCTAACCGCAACAAGAAGCTGAACCCGAGTTAGACCCGAAAAAACACGTACGGTGCCACTTTCTGCCATCAAAAAGTGCTCTCAGCGGAAGCCTTTGGGTACACCTGAACTCCCTGGGGGAGCCTTTACGCAACCCCACACTCAACAGGACTCTGCGTCTTCACTCTTTCCTAACAACCCTAAACATAACCCTAACCGCAACAAGAAGCTGAACCCGAGTTAGACCCGAAAAAACACGTACGGTGCCACTTTCTGCCATCAAAAAGTGCTCTCAGCGGAAGCCTTTGGGTACACCTGAACTCCCTGGGGGAGCCTTTACGCAACCCCACACTCAACAGGACTCTGCGTCTTCACTCTTTCCTAACAACCCTAAACATAACCCTAACCGCAACAAGAAGCTGAACCCGAGTTAGACCCGAAAAAACACGTACGGTGCCACTTTCTGCCATCAAAAAGTGCTCTCAGCGGAAGCCTTTGGGTACACCTGAACTCCCTGGGGGAGCCTTTACGCAACCCCACACTCAACAGGACTCTGCGTCTTCACTCTTTCCTAACAACCCTAAACATAACCCTAACCGCAACAAGAAGCTCAACCCGAGTTAGACCCGAAAAAACACGTACGGTGCCACTTTCTGCCATCAAAAAGTGCTCTCAGCGGAAGCCTTTGGGAACACCTGAACTCCCTGGGGGAGCCTTTACGCAACCCCACACTCAACAGGACTCTGCGTCTTCACTCTTTCCTAACAACCCTAAACATAAGCCTAACCGGAACAAGAAGCTCAACCCGAGTTAGACCCGAAAAAACACGTACGGTGCCACTTTCTGCCATCAAAAAGTGCTCTCAGCGGAAGCCTTTGGGTACACCTGAACTCCCTGGGGGAGCCTTTACGCAACCCCACACTCAACAGGACTCTGCGTCTTCACTCTTTCCTAACAACCCTAAACATAACCCTAACCGCAACAAGAAGCTGAACCCGAGTTAGACCCGAAAAAACACGTACGGTGCCACTTTCTGCCATCAAAAAGTGCTCTCAGCGGAAGCCTTTGGGTACACCTGAACTTCCTGGGGGAGCCTTTACGCAACCCCACACTCAACAGGACTCTGCGTCTTCACTCTTTCCTAACAACCCTAAACATAACCCTAACCGCAACAAGAAGCTGAACCCGAGTTAGACCCGAAAAAACACGTACGGTGCCACTTTCTGCCATCAAAAAGTGCTCTCAGCGGAAGCCTTTGGGTACACCTGAACTCCCTGGGGGAGCCTTTACGCAACCCCACACTCAACAGGACTCTGCGTCTTCACTCTTTCCTAACAACCCTAAACATAACCCTAACCGCAACAAGAAGCTCAACCCGAGTTAGACCCGAAAAAACACGTACGGTGCCACTTTCTGCCATCAAAAAGTGCTCTCAGCGGAAGCCTTTGGGTACACCTGAACTCCCTGGGGGAGCCTTTACGCAACCCCACACTCAACAGGACTCTGCGTCTTCACTCTTTCCTAACAACCCTAAACATAACCCTAACCGCAACAAGAAGCTGAACCCGAGTTAGACCCGAAAAAACACGTACGGTGCCACTTTCTGCCATCCAAAAGTGCTCTCAGCGGAAGCCTTTGGGTACACCTGAACTCCCTGGGGGAGCCTTTACGCAACCGCACAGTCAACAGGACTCTGCGTCTTCACTCTTTCCTAACAACCCTAAACATAACCCTAACCGCAACAAGAAGCTGAACCCGAGTTAGACCCGAAAAAACACGTACGGTGCCACTTTCTGCCATCAAAAAGTGCTCTCAGCGGAAGCCTTTGGGAACACCTGAACTCCCTGGGGGAGCCTTTACGCAACCCCACACTCAACAGGACTCTGCGTCTTCACTCTTTCCTAACAACCCTAAACATAACCCTAACCGCAACAAGAAGCTGAACCCGAGTTAGACCCGAAAAAACACGTACGGTGCCACTTTCTGCCATCAAAA
>NW_027664020.1:30000-52500 GCF_964034855.1 Anser brachyrhynchus
TAACCGCAACAAGAAGCTGAACCCGAGTTAGACCCGAAAAAACACGTACGATGCCACTTTCTGCCATCAAAAAGTGCTCTCAGCGGAAGCCTTTGGGTACACCTGAACTCCCTGGGGGAGCCTTTACGCAACCCCACACTCAACAGGACTCTGCGTCTTCACTCTTTCCTAACAACCCTAAACATAACCCTAACCGCAACAAGAAGCTGAACCCGAGTTAGACCCGAAAAAACACGTACGGTGCCACTTTCTGCCATCAAAAAGTGATCTCAGCGGAAGCCTTTGGGTACACCTGAACTCCCTGGGGGAGCCTTTACGCAACCCCACACTCAACAGGACTCTGCGTCTTCACTCTTTCCTAACAACCCTAAACATAACCCTAACCGCAACAAGAAGCTGAACCCGAGTTAGACCCAAAAAAACACGTACGGTGCCACTTTCTGCCATCAAAAAGTGCTCTCAGCGGAAGCCTTTGGGTACACCTGAACTCCCTGGGGGAGCCTTTACGCAACCCCACACTCAACAGGACTCTGCGTCTTCGCTCTTACCTAACAACCCTAAACATAACCCTAACCGCAACAAGAAGCTCAACCCGAGTTAGACCCGAAAAAACACGTACGGTGCCACTTTCTGCCATCAAAAAGTGCTCTCAGCGGAAGCCTTTGGGTACACCTGAACTCCCTGGGGGAGCCTTTACGCAACCCCACACTCAACAGGACTCTGCGTCTTCACTCTTTCCTAACAACCCTAAACATAACCCTAACCGCAACAAGAAGCTGAACCCGAGTTAGACCCGAAAAAACACGTATGGTGCCACTTTCTGCCATCAAAAAGTGCTCTCAGCGGAAGCCTTTGGGTACACGTGAACTCCCTGGGGGAGCCTTTACGCAACCCCACACTCAACAGGACTCTGCGTCTTCACTCTTTCCTAACAACCCTAAACATAACCCTAACCGCAACAAGAAGCTCAACCCGAGTTAGACCCGAAAAAACACGTACGGTGCCACTTTCTGCCATCAAAAAGTGCTCTCAGCGGAAGCCTTTGGGTACACGTGAACTCCCTGGGGGAGCCTTTACGCAACCCCACACTCAACAGGACTCTGCGTCTTCACTCTTTCCTAACAACCCTAAACATAACCCTAACCGCAACAAGAAGCTGAACCCGAGTTAGACCCGAAAAAACACGTACGGTGCCACTTTCTGCCATCAAAAAGTGCTCTCAGCGGAAGCCTTTGGGTACACCTGAACTCCCTGGAGGAGCCTTTACGCAACCCCACACTCAACAGGACTCTGCGTCTTCACTCTTTCCTAACAACCCTAAACATAACCCTAACCGCAACAAGAAGCTGAACCCGAGTTAGACCCGAAAAAACACGTACGGTGCCACTTTCTGCCATCAAAAAGTGCTCTCAGCGGAAGCCTTTGGGTACACCTGAACTCCCTGGGGGAGCCTTTACGCAACCCCACACTCAACAGGACTCTGCGTCTTCACTCTTTCCTAACAACCCTAAACATAACCCTAACCGGAACAAGAAGCTCAACCCGAGTTAGACCCGAAAAAACACGTACGGTGCCACTTTCTGCCATCAAAAAGTGCTCTCAGCGGAAGCCTTTGGGTACACCTGAACTCCCTGGGGGAGCCTTTACGCAACCCCACACTCAACAGGACTCTGCGTCTTCACTCTTTCCTAACAACCCTAAACATAACCCTAACCGCAACAAGAAGCTGAACCCGAGTTAGACCCGAAAAAACACGTACGGTGCCACTTTCTGCCATCAAAAAGTGCTCTCAGCGGAAGCCTTTGGGTACACCTGAACTCCCTGGGGGAGCCTTTACGCAACCCCACACTCAACAGGACTCTGCGTCTTCGCTCTTTCCTAACAACCCTAAACATAACCCTAACCGCAACAAGAAGCTGAACCCGAGTTAGACCCGAAAAAACACGTACGGTGCCACTTTCTGCCATCAAAAAGTGCTCTCAGCGGAAGCCTTTGGGTACACCTGAACTCCCTGGGGGAGCCTTTACGCAACCCCACACTCAACAGGACTCTGCGTCTTCACTCTTTCCTAACAACCCTAAACATAACCCTAACCGCAACAAGAAGCTGAACCCGAGTTAGACCCGAAAAAACACGTACGGTGCCACTTTCTGCCATCAAAAAGTGCTCTCAGCGGAAGCCTTTGGGTACACCTGAACTCCCTGGGGGAGCCTTTACGCAACCCCACACTCAACAGGACTCTGCGTCTTCACTCTTTCCTAACAACCCTAAACATAACCCTAACCGCAACAAGAAGCTGAACCCAAGTTAGACCCGAAAAAACACGTACGGTGCCACTTTCTGCCATCAAAAAGTGCTCTCAGCGGAAGCCTTTGGGTACACCTGAACTCCCTGGGGGAGCCTTTACGCAACCCCACACTCAACAGGACTCTGCGTCTTCACTCTTTCCTAACAACCCTAAACATAAGCCTAACCGGAACAAGAAGCTCAACCCGAGTTAGACCCGAAAAAACACGTACGGTGCCACTTTCTGCCATCAAAAAGTGCTCTCAGCGGAAGCCTTTGGGTACACCTGAACTCCCTGGGGGAGCCTTTACGCAACCCCACACTCAACAGGACTCTGCGTCTTCACTCTTTCCTAACAACCCTAAACATAACCCTAACCGCAACAAGAAGCTGAACCCGAGTTAGACCCGAAAAAACACGTACGGTGCCACTTTCTGCCATCAAAAAGTGCTCTCAGCGGAAGCCTTTGGGTACACCTGAACTCCCTGGGGGAGCCTTTACGCAACCCCACACTCAACAGGACTCTGCGTCTTCGCTCTTTCCTAACAACCCTAAACATAACCCTAACCGCAACAAGAAGCTGAACCCGAGTTAGACCCGAAAAAACACGTACGGTGCCACTTTCTGCCATCAAAAAGTGCTCTCAGCGGAAGCCTTTGGGTACACCTGAACTCCCTGGGGGAGCCTTTACGCAACCCCACACTCAACAGGACTCTGCGTCTTCACTCTTTCCTAACAACCCTAACATAACCCTAACCGCAACAAGAAGCTGAACCCGAGTTAGACCCGAAAAAACACGTACGGTGCCACTTTCTGCCATCAAAAAGTGCTCTCAGCGGAAGCCTTTGGGTACACCTGAACTCCCTGGGGGAGCCTTTACGCAACCCCACACTCAACAGGACTCTGCGTCTTCACTCTTTCCTAACAACCCTAAACATAACCCTAACCGCAACAAGAAGCTGAACCCGAGTTAGACCCGAAAAAACACGTACGGTGCCACTTTCTGCCATCAAAAAGTGCTCTCAGCGGAAGCCTTTGGGTACACCTGAACTCCCTGGGGGAGCCTTTACGCAACCCCACACTCAACAGGACTCTGCGTCTTCACTCTTTCCTAACAACCCTAAACATAACCCTAACCGCAACAAGAAGCTGAACCCGAGTTAGACCCGAAAAAACACGTACGGTGCCACTTTCTGCCATCCAAAAGTGCTCTCAGCGGAAGCCTTTGGGTACACCTGAACTCCCTGGGGGAGCCTTTACGCAACCCCACACTCAACAGGACTCTGCGTCTTCACTCTTTCCTAACAACCCTAAACATAACCCTAACCGCAACAAGAAGCTGAACCCGAGTTAGACCCGAAAAAACACGTACGGTGCCACTTTCTGCCATCAAAAAGTGCTCTCAGCGGAAGCCTTTGGGTACACCTGAACTCCCTGGGGGAGCCTTTACGCAACCCCACACTCAACAGGACTCTGCGTCTTCACTCTTTCCTAACAACCCTAAACATAACCCTAACCGCAACAAGAAGCTGAACCCGAGTTAGACCCGAAAAAACACGTACGATGCCACTTTCTGCCATCAAAAAGTGCTCTCAGCGGAAGCCTTTGGGTACACCTGAACTCCCTGGGGGAGCCTTTACGCAACCCCACACTCAACAGGACTCTGCGTCTTCACTCTTTCCTAACAACCCTAAACATAACCCTAACCGCAACAAGAAGCTGAACCCGAGTTAGACCCGAAAAAACACGTACGGTGCCACTTTCTGCCATCAAAAAGTGCTCTCAGCGGAAGCCTTTGGGTACACCTGAACTCCCTGGGGGAGCCTTTACGCAACCCCACACTCAACAGGACTCTGCGTCTTCACTCTTTCCTAACAACCCTAAACATAACCCTAACCGCAACAAGAAGCTGAACCCGAGTTAGACCCAAAAAAACACGTACGGTGCCACTTTCTGCCATCAAAAAGTGCTCTCAGCGGAAGCCTTTGGGTACACGTGAACTCCCTGGGGGAGCCTTTACGCAACCCCACACTCAACAGGACTCTGCGTCTTCGCTCTTTCCTAACAACCCTAAACATAACCCTAACCGCAACAAGAAGCTGAACCCGAGTTAGACCCGAAAAAACACGTACGGTGCCACTTTCTGCCATCAAAAAGTGCTCTCAGCGGAAGCCTTTGGGTACACCTGAACTCCCTGGGGGAGCCTTTACGCAACCCCACACTCAACAGGACTCTGCGTCTTCGCTCTTACCTAACAACCCTAAACATAACCCTAACCGCAACAAGAAGCTCAACCCGAGTTAGACCCGAAAAAACACGTACGGTGCCACTTTCTGCCATCAAAAAGTGCTCTCAGCGGAAGCCTTTGGGTACACGTGAACTCCCTGGGGGAGCCTTTACGCAACCCCACACTCAACAGGACTCTGCGTCTTCACTCTTTCCTAACAACCCTAAACATAACCCTAACCGCAACAAGAAGCTCAACCCGAGTTAGACCCGAAAAAACACGTATGGTGCCACTTTCTGCCATCAAAAAGTGCTCTCAGCGGAAGCCTTTGGGTACACGTGAACTCCCTGGGGGAGCCTTTACGCAACCCCACACTCAACAGGACTCTGCGTCTTCACTCTTTCCTAACAACCCTAAACATAACCCTAACCGCAACAAGAAGCTGAACCCGAGTTAGACCCGAAAAAACACGTACGGTGCCACTTTCTGCCATCCAAAAGTGCTCTCAGCGGAAGCCTTTGGGTACACCTGAACTCCCTGGGGGAGCCTTTACGCAACCCCACACTCAACAGGACTCTGCGTCTTCACTCTTTCCTAACAACCCTAAACATAACCCTAACCGCAACAAGAAGCTGAACCCGAGTTAGACCCGAAAAAACACGTACGGTGCCACTTTCTGCCATCAAAAAGTGCTCTCAGCGGAAGCCTTTGGGTACACCTGAACTCCCTGGGGGAGCCTTTACGCAACCCCACACTCAACAGGACTCTGCGTCTTCACTCTTTCCTAACAACCCTAAACATAACCCTAACCGCAACAAGAAGCTGAACCCGAGTTAGACCCGAAAAAACACGTACGGTGCCACTTTCTGCCATCAAAAAGTGCTCTCAGCGGAAGCCTTTGGGTACACCTGAACTCCCTGGGGGAGCCTTTACGCAACCCCACACTCAACAGGACTCTGCGTCTTCACTCTTTCCTAACAACCCTAAACATAACCCTAACCGCAACAAGAAGCTCAACCCGAGTTAGACCCGAAAAAACACGTACGGTGCCACTTTCTGCCATCAAAAAGTGCTCTCAGCGGAAGCCTTTGGGTACACCTGAACTCCCTGGGGGAGCCTTTACGCAACCCCACACTCAACAGGACTCTGCGTCTTCACTCTTTCCTAACAACCCTAAACATAACCCTAACCGCAACAAGAAGCTCAACCCGAGTTAGACCCGAAAAAACACGTACGGTGCCACTTTCTGCCATCAAAAAGTGCTCTCAGCGGAAGCCTTTGGGTACACCTGAACTCCCTGGGGGAGCCTTTACGCAACCCCACACTCAACAGGACTCTGCGTCTTCTCTCTTTCCTAGCAACCCTAAACATAACCCTAACCGCAACAAGAAGCTGAACCCGAGTTAGACCCGAAAAAACACGTACGATGCCACTTTCTGCCATCAAAAAGTGCTCTCAGCGGAAGCCTTTGGGTACACCTGAACTCCCTGGGGGAGCCTTTACGCAACCCCACACTCAACAGGACTCTGCGTCTTCACTCTTTCCTAACAACCCTAAACATAACCCTAACCGCAACAAGAAGCTCAACCCGAGTTAGACCCGAAAAAACACGTACGGTGCCACTTTCTGCCATCAAAAAGTGCTCTCAGCGGAAGCCTTTGGGTACACCTGAACTCCCTGGGGGAGCCTTTACGCAACCCCACACTCAACAGGACTCTGCGTCTTCACTCTTTCCTAACAACCCTAAACATAACCCTAACCGCAACAAGAAGCTGAACCCGAGTTAGACCCGAAAAAACACATACGGTGCCACTTTCTGCCATCAAAAAGTGCTCTCAGCGGAAGCCTTTGGGTACACCTGAACTCCCTGGGGGAGCCTTTACGCAACCCCACACTCAACAGGACTCTGCGTCTTCACTCTTTCCTAACAACCCTAAACATAACCCTAACCGCAACAAGAAGCTCAACCCGAGTTAGACCCGAAAAAACACGTACGGTGCCACTTTCTGCCATCAAAAAGTGCTCTCAGCGGAAGCCTTTGGGTACACCTGAACTCCCTGGGGGAGCCTTTACGCAACCCCACACTCAACAGGACTCTGCGTCTTCACTCTTTCCTAACAACCCTAAACATAACCCTAACCGCAACAAGAAGCTGAACCCGAGTTAGACCCGAAAAAACACGTACGGTGCCACTTTCTGCCATCAAAAAGTGCTCTCAGCGGAAGCCTTTGGGTACACCTGAACTCCCTGGGGGAGCCTTTACGCAACCCCACACTCAACAGGACTCTGCGTCTTCACTCTTTCCTAACAACCCTAAACATAACCCTAACCGCAACAAGAAGCTGAACCCGAGTTAGACCCGAAAAAACACGTACGGTGCCACTTTCTGCCATCAAAAAGTGCTCTCAGCGGAAGCCTTTGGGTACACCTGAACTCCCTGGGGGAGCCTTTACGCAACCCCACACTCAACAGGACTCTGCGTCTTCACTCTTTCCTAACAACCCTAAACATAACCCTAACCGCAACAAGAAGCTGAACCCGAGTTAGACCCGAAAAAACACGTACGGTGCCACTTTCTGCCATCAAAAAGTGCTCTCAGCGGAAGCCTTTGGGTACACCTGAACTCCCTGGGGGAGCCTTTACGCAACCCCACACTCAACAGGACTCTGCGTCTTCGCTCTTTCCTAACAACCACAACCCTAAACATAACCCTAACCGCAACAAGAAGCTGAACCCTAGTTAGACCCGAAAAAACACGTACGGTGCCACTTTCTGCCATCAAAAAGTGCTCTCAGCGGAAGCCTTTGGGTACACCTGAACTCCCTGGGGGAGCCTTTACGCAACCCCACACTCAACAGGACTCTGCGTCTTCACTCTTTCCTAACAACCCTAAACATAACCCTAACCGCAACAAGAAGCTGAACCCGAGTTAGACCCGAAAAAACACGTACGGTGCCACTTTCTGCCATCAAAAAGTGCTCTCAGCGGAAGCCTTTGGGTACACCTGAACTCCCTGGGGGAGCCTTTACGCAACCCCACACTCAACAGGACTCTGCGTCTTCACTCTTTCCTAACAACCCTAAACATAACCCTAACCGCAACAAGAAGCTGAACCCGAGTTAGACCCGAAAAAACACGTACGGTGCCACTTTCTGCCATCAAAAAGTGCTCTCAGCGGAAGCCTTTGGGTACACGTGAACTCCCTGGGGGAGCCTTTACGCAACCCCACACTCAACAGGACTCTGCGTCTTCACTCTTTCCTAACAACCCTAAACATAACCCTAACCGCAACAAGAAGCTCAACCCGAGTTAGACCCGAAAAAACACGTATGGTGCCACTTTCTGCCATCAAAAAGTGCTCTCAGCGGAAGCCTTTGGGTACACGTGAACTCCCTGGGGGAGCCTTTACGCAACCCCACACTCAACAGGACTCTGCGTCTTCACTCTTTCCTAACAACCCTAAACATAACCCTAACCGCAACAAGAAGCTGAACCCGAGTTAGACCCGAAAAAACACGTACGGTGCCACTTTCTGCCATCCAAAAGTGCTCTCAGCGGAAGCCTTTGGGTACACCTGAACTCCCTGGGGGAGCCTTTACGCAACCCCACACTCAACAGGACTCTGCGTCTTCACTCTTTCCTAACAACCCTAAACATAACCCTAACCGCAACAAGAAGCTGAACCCGAGTTAGACCCGAAAAAACACGTACGGTGCCACTTTCTGCCATCAAAAAGTGCTCTCAGCGGAAGCCTTTGGGTACACCTGAACTCCCTGGGGGAGCCTTTACGCAACCCCACACTCAACAGGACTCTGCGTCTTCACTCTTTCCTAACAACCCTAAACATAACCCTAACCGCAACAAGAAGCTGAACCCGAGTTAGACCCGAAAAAACACGTACGGTGCCACTTTCTGCCATCAAAAAGTGCTCTCAGCGGAAGCCTTTGGGTACACCTGAACTCCCTGGGGGAGCCTTTACGCAACCCCACACTCAACAGGACTCTGCGTCTTCACTCTTTCCTAACAACCCTAAACATAACCCTAACCGCAACAAGAAGCTCAACCCGAGTTAGACCCGAAAAAACACGTACGGTGCCACTTTCTGCCATCAAAAAGTGCTCTCAGCGGAAGCCTTTGGGTACACCTGAACTCCCTGGGGGAGCCTTTACGCAACCCCACACTCAACAGGACTCTGCGTCTTCACTCTTTCCTAACAACCCTAAACATAACCCTAACCGCAACAAGAAGCTCAACCCGAGTTAGACCCGAAAAAACACGTACGGTGCCACTTTCTGCCATCCAAAAGTGCTCTCAGCGGAAGCCTTTGGGTACACCTGAACTCCCTGGGGGAGCCTTTACGCAACCCCACACTCAACAGGACTCTGCGTCTTCTCTCTTTCCTAGCAACCCTAAACATAACCCTAACCGCAACAAGAAGCTGAACCCGAGTTAGACCCGAAAAAACACGTACGATGCCACTTTCTGCCATCAAAAAGTGCTCTCAGCGGAAGCCTTTGGGTACACCTGAACTCCCTGGGGGAGCCTTTACGCAACCCCACACTCAACAGGACTCTGCGTCTTCACTCTTTCCTAACAACCCTAAACATAACCCTAACCGCAACAAGAAGCTGAACCCGAGTTAGACCCGAAAAAACACGTACGGTGCCACTTTCTGCCATCAAAAAGTGCTCTCAGCGGAAGCCTTTGGGTACACCTGAACTCCCTGGGGGAGCCTTTACGCAACCCCACACTCAACAGGACTCTGCGTCTTCACTCTTTCCTAACAACCCTAAACATAACCCTAACCGCAACAAGAAGCTGAACCCGAGTTAGACCCGAAAAAACACATACGGTGCCACTTTCTGCCATCAAAAAGTGCTCTCAGCGGAAGCCTTTGGGTACACCTGAACTCCCTGGGGGAGCCTTTACGCAACCCCACACTCAACAGGACTCTGCGTCTTCACTCTTTCCTAACAACCCTAAACATAACCCTAACCGCAACAAGAAGCTCAACCCGAGTTAGACCCGAAAAAACACGTACGGTGCCACTTTCTGCCATCAAAAAGTGCTCTCAGCGGAAGCCTTTGGGTACACCTGAACTCCCTGGGGGAGCCTTTACGCAACCCCACACTCAACAGGACTCTGCGTCTTCACTCTTTCCTAACAACCCTAAACATAACCCTAACCGCAACAAGAAGCTGAACCCGAGTTAGACCCGAAAAAACACGTACGGTGCCACTTTCTGCCATCAAAAAGTGCTCTCAGCGGAAGCCTTTGGGTACACCTGAACTCCCTGGGGGAGCCTTTACGCAACCCCACACTCAACAGGACTCTGCGTCTTCACTCTTTCCTAACAACCCTAAACATAACCCTAACCGCAACAAGAAGCTGAACCCGAGTTAGACCCGAAAAAACACGTACGGTGCCACTTTCTGCCATCAAAAAGTGCTCTCAGCGGAAGCCTTTGGGTACACCTGAACTCCCTGGGGGAGCCTTTACGCAACCCCACACTCAACAGGACTCTGCGTCTTCACTCTTTCCTAACAACCCTAAACATAACCCTAACCGCAACAAGAAGCTGAACCCGAGTTAGACCCGAAAAAACACGTACGGTGCCACTTTCTGCCATCAAAAAGTGCTCTCAGCGGAAGCCTTTGGGTACACCTGAACTCCCTGGGGGAGCCTTTACGCAACCCCACACTCAACAGGACTCTGCGTCTTCGCTCTTTCCTAACAACCCTAAACATAACCCTAACCGCAACAAGAAGCTGAACCCTAGTTAGACCCGAAAAAACACGTACGGTGCCACTTTCTGCCATCAAAAAGTGCTCTCAGCGGAAGCCTTTGGGTACACCTGAACTCCCTGGGGGAGCCTTTACGCAACCCCACACTCAACAGGACTCTGCGTCTTCACTCTTTCCTAACAACCCTAAACATAACCCTAACCGCAACAAGAAGCTGAACCCGAGTTAGACCCGAAAAAACACGTACGGTGCCACTTTCTGCCATCAAAAAGTGCTCTCAGCGGAAGCCTTTGGGTACACCTGAACTCCCTGGGGGAGCCTTTACGCAACCCCACACTCAACAGGACTCTGCGTCTTCACTCTTTCCTAACAACCCTAAACATAACCCTAACCGCAACAAGAAGCTGAACCCGAGTTAGACCCGAAAAAACACGTACGGTGCCACTTTCTGCCATCAAAAAGTGCTCTCAGCGGAAGCCTTTGGGTACACCTGAACTCCCTGGGGGAGCCTTTACGCAACCCCACACTCAACAGGACTCTGCGTCTTCACTCTTTCCTAACAACCCTAAACATAACCCTAACCGCAACAAGAAGCTGAACCCGAGTTAGACCCGAAAAAACACGTACGGTGCCACTTTCTGCCATCAAAAAGTGCTCTCAGCGGAAGCCTTTGGGTACACCTGAACTCCCTGGGGGAGCCTTTACGCAACCCCACACTCAACAGGACTCTGCGTCTTCACTCTTTCCTAACAACCCTAAACATAACCCTAACCGCAACAAGAAGCTGAACCCGAGTTAGACCCGAAAAAACACGTACGGTGCCACTTTCTGCCATCAAAAAGTGCTCTCAGCGGAAGCCTTTGGGTACACCTGAACTCCCTGGGGGAGCCTTTACGCAACCCCACACTCAACAGGACTCTGCGTCTTCACTCTTTCCTAACAACCCTAAACATAACCCTAACCGCAACAAGAAGCTGAACCCGAGTTAGACCCGAAAAAACACGTACGGTGCCACTTTCTGCCATCAAAAAGTGCTCTCAGCGGAAGCCTTTGGGTACACCTGAACTCCCTGGGGGAGCCTTTACGCAACCCCACACTCAACAGGACTCTGCGTCTTCACTCTTTCCTAACAACCCTAAACATAACCCTAACCGCAACAAGAAGCTGAACCCGAGTTAGACCCGAAAAAACACGTACGGTGCCACTTTCTGCCATCAAAAAGTGCTCTCAGCGGAAGCCTTTGGGTACACCTGAACTCCCTGGGGGAGCCTTTACGCAACCCCACACTCAACAGGACTCTGCGTCTTCGCTCTTTCCTAACAACCCTAAACATAACCCTAACCGCAACAAGAAGCTGAACCCTAGTTAGACCCGAAAAAACACGTACGGTGCCACTTTCTGCCATCAAAAAGTGCTCTCAGTGGAAGCCTTTGGGTACACCTGAACTCCCTGGGGGAGCCTTTACGCAACCCCACACTCAACAGGACTCTGCGTCTTCACTCTTTCCTAACAACCCTAAACATAACCCTAACCGCAACAAGAAGCTGAACCCGAGTTAGACCCGAAAAAACACGTACGGTGCCACTTTCTGCCATCAAAAAGTGCTCTCAGCGGAAGCCTTTGGGTACACCTGAACTCCCTGGGGGAGCCTTTACGCAACCCCACACTCAACAGGACTCTGCGTCTTCACTCTTTCCTAACAACCCTAAACATAACCCTAACCGCAACAAGAAGCTGAACCCGAGTTAGACCCGAAAAAACACGTACGGTGCCACTTTCTGCCATCAAAAAGTGCTCTCAGCGGAAGCCTTTGGGTACACCTGAACTCCCTGGGGGAGCCTTTACGCAACCCCACACTCAACAGGACTCTGCGTCTTCACTCTTTCCTAACAACCCTAAACATAACCCTAACCGCAACAAGAAGCTGAACCCGAGTTAGACCCGAAAAAACACGTACGGTGCCACTTTCTGCCATCAAAAAGTGCTCTCAGCGGAAGCCTTTGGGTACACCTGAACTCCCTGGGGGAGCCTTTACGCAACCCCACACTCAACAGGACTCTGCGTCTTCACTCTTTCCTAACAACCCTAAACATAACCCTAACCGCAACAAGAAGCTGAACCCGAGTTAGACCCGAAAAAACACGTACGGTGCCACTTTCTGCCATCAAAAAGTGCTCTCAGCGGAAGCCTTTGGGTACACCTGAACTCCCTGGGGGAGCCTTTACGCAACCCCACACTCAACAGGACTCTGCGTCTTCACTCTTTCCTAACAACCCTAACATAACCCTAACCGCAACAAGAAGCTGAACCCGAGTTAGACCCGAAAAAACACGTACGGTGCCACTTTCTGCCATCCAAAAGTGCTCTCAGCGGAAGCCTTTGGGTACACCTGAACTCCCTGGGGGAGCCTTTACGCAACCCCACACTCAACAGGACTCTGCGTCTTCGCTCTTTCCTAACAACCCTAAACATAACCCTAACCGCAACAAGAAGCTGAACCCGAGTTAGACCCGAAAAAACACGTACGGTGCCACTTTCTGCCATCAAAAAGTGCTCTCAGCGGAAGCCTTTGGGTACACCTGAACTCCCTGGGGGAGCCTTTACGCAACCCCACACTCAACAGGACTCTGCGTCTTCACTCTTTCCTAACAACCCTAAACATAACCCTAACCGCAACAAGAAGCTGAACCCGAGTTAGACCCGAAAAAACACGTACGGTGCCACTTTCTGCCATCAAAAAGTGCTCTCAGCGGAAGCCTTTGGGTACACCTGAACTCCCTGGGGGAGCCTTTACGCAACCCCACACTCAACAGGACTCTGCGTCTTCACTCTTTCCTAACAACCCTAAACATAACCCTAACCGCAACAAGAAGCTGAACCCGAGTTAGACCCGAAAAAACACGTACGGTGCCACTTTCTGCCATCAAAAAGTGCTCTCAGCGGAAGCCTTTGGGTACACCTGAACTCCCTGGGGGAGCCTTTACGCAACCCCACACTCAACAGGACTCTGCGTCTTCACTCTTTCCTAACAACCCTAAACATAACCCTAACCGCAACAAGAAGCTGAACCCGAGTTAGACCCGAAAAAACACGTACGATGCCACTTTCTGCCATCAAAAAGTGCTCTCAGCGGAAGCCTTTGGGTACACCTGAACTCCCTGGGGGAGCCTTTACGCAACCCCACACTCAACAGGACTCTGCGTCTTCACTCTTTCCTAACAACCCTAAACATAACCCTAACCGCAACAAGAAGCTGAACCCGAGTTAGACCCGAAATAACACGTACGGTGCCACTTTCTGCCATCCAAAAGTGCTCTCAGCGGAAGCCTTTGGGTACACCTGAACTCCCTGGGGGAGCCTTTACGCAACCCCACACTCAACAGGACTCTGCGTCTTCACTCTTTCCTAACAACCCTAAACATAACCCTAACCGCAACAAGAAGCTGAACCCGAGTTAGACCCGAAAAAACACGTACGGTGCCACTTTCTGCCATCAAAAAGTGCTCTCAGCGGAAGCCTTTGGGTACACCTGAACTCCCTGGGGGAGCCTTTACGCAACCCCGCACTCAACAGGACTCTGCGTCTTCACTCTTTCCTAACAACCCTAAACATAACCCTAACCGCAACAAGAAGCTGAACCCGAGTTAGACCCGAAAAAACACGTACGGTGCCACTTTCTGCCATCCAAAAGTGCTCTCAGCGGAAGCCTTTGGGTACACCTGAACTCCCTGGGGGAGCCTTTACGCAACCCCACACTCAACAGGACTCTGCGTCTTCACTCTTTCCTAACAACCCTAAACATAACCCTAACCGCAACAAGAAGCTGAACCCGAGTTAGACCCGAAAAAACACGTACGGTGCCACTTTCTGCCATCCAAAAGTGCTCTCAGCGGAAGCCTTTGGGTACACCTGAACTCCCTGGGGGAGCCTTTACGCAACCCCACACTCAACAGGACTCTGCGTCTTCGCTCTTTCCTAACAACCCTAAACATAACCCTAACCGCAACAAGAAGCTCAACCCGAGTTAGACCCGAAAAAACACGTACGGTGCCACTTTCTGCCATCAAAAAGTGCTCTCAGCGGAAGCCTTTGGGTACACCTGAACTCCCTGGGGGAGCCTTTACGCAACCCCACACTCAACAGGACTCTGCGTCTTCACTCTTTCCTAACAACCCTAAACATAACCCTAACCGCAACAAGAAGCTCAACCCGAGTTAGACCCGAAAAAACACGTACGGTGCCACTTTCTGCCATCAAAAAGTGCTCTCAGCGGAAGCCTTTGGGTACACCTGAACTCCCTGGGGGAGCCTTTACGCAACCCCACACTCAACAGGACTCTGCGTCTTCGCTCTTTCCTAACAACCCTAAACATAACCCTAACCGCAACAAGAAGCTGAACCCGAGTTAGACCCGAAAAAACACGTACGGTGCCACTTTCTGCCATCAAAAAGTGCTCTCAGTGGAAGCCTTTGGGTACACCTGAACTCCCTGGGGGAGCCTTTACGCAACCCCACACTCAACAGGACTCTGCGTCTTCACTCTTTCCTAACAACCCTAAACATAACCCTAACCGCAACAAGAAGCTGAACCCGAGTTAGACCCGAAAAAACACGTACGGTGCCACTTTCTGCCATCAAAAAGTGCTCTCAGCGGAAGCCTTTGGGTACACCTGAACTCCCTGGGGGAGCCTTTACGCAACCCCACACTCAACAGGACTCTGCGTCTTCACTCTTTCCTAACAACCCTAAACATAACCCTAACCGCAACAAGAAGCTGAACCCGAGTTAGACCCGAAAAAACACGTACGGTGCCACTTTCTGCCATCAAAAAGTGCTCTCAGCGGAAGCCTTTGGGTACACCTGAACTCCCTGGGGGAGCCTTTACGCAACCCCACACTCAACAGGACTCTGCGTCTTCACTCTTTCCTAACAACCCTAAACATAACCCTAACCGCAACAAGAAGCTGAACCCGAGTTAGACCCGAAAAAACACGTACGGTGCCACTTTCTGCCATCAAAAAGTGCTCTCAGCGGAAGCCTTTGGGTACACCTGAACTCCCTGGGGGAGCCTTTACGCAACCCCACACTCAACAGGACTCTGCGTCTTCACTCTTTCCTAACAACCCTAAACATAACCCTAACCGCAACAAGAAGCTGAACCCGAGTTAGACCCGAAAAAACACGTACGGTGCCACTTTCTGCCATCAAAAAGTGCTCTCAGCGGAAGCCTTTGGGTACACCTGAACTCCCTGGGGGAGCCTTTACGCAACCCCACACTCAACAGGACTCTGCGTCTTCACTCTTTCCTAACAACCCTAACATAACCCTAACCGCAACAAGAAGCTGAACCCGAGTTAGACCCGAAAAAACACGTACGGTGCCACTTTCTGCCATCCAAAAGTGCTCTCAGCGGAAGCCTTTGGGTACACCTGAACTCCCTGGGGGAGCCTTTACGCAACCCCACACTCAACAGGACTCTGCGTCTTCGCTCTTTCCTAACAACCCTAAACATAACCCTAACCGCAACAAGAAGCTGAACCCGAGTTAGACCCGAAAAAACACGTACGGTGCCACTTTCTGCCATCAAAAAGTGCTCTCAGCGGAAGCCTTTGGGTACACCTGAACTCCCTGGGGGAGCCTTTACGCAACCCCACACTCAACAGGACTCTGCGTCTTCACTCTTTCCTAACAACCCTAAACATAACCCTAACCGCAACAAGAAGCTGAACCCGAGTTAGACCCGAAAAAACACGTACGGTGCCACTTTCTGCCATCAAAAAGTGCTCTCAGCGGAAGCCTTTGGGTACACCTGAACTCCCTGGGGGAGCCTTTACGCAACCCCACACTCAACAGGACTCTGCGTCTTCACTCTTTCCTAACAACCCTAAACATAACCCTAACCGCAACAAGAAGCTGAACCCGAGTTAGACCCGAAAAAACACGTACGGTGCCACTTTCTGCCATCAAAAAGTGCTCTCAGCGGAAGCCTTTGGGTACACCTGAACTCCCTGGGGGAGCCTTTACGCAACCCCACACTCAACAGGACTCTGCGTCTTCACTCTTTCCTAACAACCCTAAACATAACCCTAACCGCAACAAGAAGCTGAACCCGAGTTAGACCCGAAAAAACACGTACGATGCCACTTTCTGCCATCAAAAAGTGCTCTCAGCGGAAGCCTTTGGGTACACCTGAACTCCCTGGGGGAGCCTTTACGCAACCCCACACTCAACAGGACTCTGCGTCTTCACTCTTTCCTAACAACCCTAAACATAACCCTAACCGCAACAAGAAGCTGAACCCGAGTTAGACCCGAAATAACACGTACGGTGCCACTTTCTGCCATCCAAAAGTGCTCTCAGCGGAAGCCTTTGGGTACACCTGAACTCCCTGGGGGAGCCTTTACGCAACCCCACACTCAACAGGACTCTGCGTCTTCACTCTTTCCTAACAACCCTAAACATAACCCTAACCGCAACAAGAAGCTGAACCCGAGTTAGACCCGAAAAAACACGTACGGTGCCACTTTCTGCCATCAAAAAGTGCTCTCAGCGGAAGCCTTTGGGTACACCTGAACTCCCTGGGGGAGCCTTTACGCAACCCCGCACTCAACAGGACTCTGCGTCTTCACTCTTTCCTAACAACCCTAAACATAACCCTAACCGCAACAAGAAGCTGAACCCGAGTTAGACCCGAAAAAACACGTACGGTGCCACTTTCTGCCATCCAAAAGTGCTCTCAGCGGAAGCCTTTGGGTACACCTGAACTCCCTGGGGGAGCCTTTACGCAACCCCACACTCAACAGGACTCTGCGTCTTCACTCTTTCCTAACAACCCTAAACATAACCCTAACCGCAACAAGAAGCTGAACCCGAGTTAGACCCGAAAAAACACGTACGGTGCCACTTTCTGCCATCCAAAAGTGCTCTCAGCGGAAGCCTTTGGGTACACCTGAACTCCCTGGGGGAGCCTTTACGCAACCCCACACTCAACAGGACTCTGCGTCTTCGCTCTTTCCTAACAACCCTAAACATAACCCTAACCGCAACAAGAAGCTCAACCCGAGTTAGACCCGAAAAAACACGTACGGTGCCACTTTCTGCCATCAAAAAGTGCTCTCAGCGGAAGCCTTTGGGTACACCTGAACTCCCTGGGGGAGCCTTTACGCAACCCCACACTCAACAGGACTCTGCGTCTTCACTCTTTCCTAACAACCCTAAACATAACCCTAACCGCAACAAGAAGCTCAACCCGAGTTAGACCCGAAAAAACACGTACGGTGCCACTTTCTGCCATCAAAAAGTGCTCTCAGCGGAAGCCTTTGGGTACACCTGAACTCCCTGGGGGAGCCTTTACGCAACCCCACACTCAACAGGACTCTGCGTCTTCACTCTTTCCTAACAACCCTAAACATAACCCTAACCGCAACAAGAAGCTGAACCCGAGTTAGACCCGAAAAAACACGTACGGTGCCACTTTCTGCCATCAAAAAGTGCTCTCAGCGGAAGCCTTTGGGTACACCTGAACTCCCTGGGGGAGCCTTTATGCAACCCCACACTCAACAGGACTCTGCGTCTTCACTCTTTCCTAACAACCCTAAACATAACCCTAACCGCAACAAGAAGCTGAACCCGAGTTAGACCCGAAAAAACACGTACGGTGCCACTTTCTGCCATCAAAAAGTGCTCTCAGCGGAAGCCTTTGGGTACACCTGAACTCCCTGGGGGAGCCTTTACGCAACCCCACACTCAACAGGACTCTGCGTCTTCGCTCTTTCCTAACAACCCTAAACATAACCCTAACCGCAACAAGAAGCTGAACCCGAGTTAGACCCGAAATAACACGTACGGTGCCACTTTCTGCCATCAAAAAGTGCTCTCAGCGGAAGCCTTTGGGTACACCTGAACTCCCTGGGGGAGCCTTTACGCAACCCCACACTCAACAGGACTCTGCGTCTTCACTCTTTCCTAACAACCCTAAACATAACCCTAACCGCAACAAGAAGCTGAACCCGAGTTAGACCCGAAAAAACACGTACGGTGCCACTTTCTGCCATCAAAAAGTGCTCTCAGCGGAAGCCTTTGGGTACACCTGAACTCCCTGGGGGAGCCTTTACGCAACCCCACACTCAACAGGACTCTGCGTCTTCACTCTTTCCTAACAACCCTAAACATAACCCTAACCGCAACAAGAAGCTGAACCCGAGTTAGACCCGAAAAAACACGTACGATGCCACTTTCTGCCATCAAAAAGTGCTCTCAGCGGAAGCCTTTGGGTACACCTGAACTCCCTGGGGGAGCCTTTACGCAACCGCACACTCAACAGGACTCTGCGTCTTCACTCTTTCCTAACAACCCTAAACATAACCCTAACCGCAACAAGAAGCTGAACCCGAGTTAGACCCGAAAAAACACGTACGGTGCCACTTTCTGCCATCAAAAAGTGCTCTCAGCGGAAGCCTTTGGGTACACCTGAACTCCCTGGGGGAGCCTTTACGCAACCCCACACTCAACAGGACTCTGCGTCTTCACTCTTTCCTAACAACCCTAAACATAACCCTAACCGCAACAAGAAGCTGAACCCGAGTTAGACCCGAAAAAACACGTACGGTGCCACTTTCTGCCATCAAAAAGTGCTCTCAGCGGAAGCCTTTGGGTACACCTGAACTCCCTGGGGGAGCCTTTACGCAACCCCACACTCAACAGGACTCTGCGTCTTCACTCTTTCCTAACAACCCTAAACATAACCCTAACCGCAACAAGAAGCTGAACCCGAGTTAGACCCGAAAAAACACGTACGGTGCCACTTTCTGCCATCCAAAAGTGCTCTCAGCGGAAGCCTTTGGGTACACCTGAACTCCCTGGGGGAGCCTTTACGCAACCCCACACTCAACAGGACTCTGCGTCTTCACTCTTTCCTAACAACCCTAAACATAACCCTAACCGCAACAAGAAGCTGAACCCGAGTTAGACCCGAAAAAACACGTACGGTGCCACTTTCTGCCATCAAAAAGTGCTCTCAGCGGAAGCCTTTGGGTACACCTGAACTCCCTGGGGGAGCCTTTACGCAACCCCACACTCAACAGGACTCTGCGTCTTCGCTCTTTCCTAACAACCCTAAACATAACCCTAACCGCAACAAGAAGCTCAACCCGAGTTAGACCCGAAAAAACACGTACGGTGCCACTTTCTGCCATCAAAAAGTGCTCTCAGCGGAAGCCTTTGGGTACACCTGAACTCCCTGGGGGAGCCTTTACGCAACCCCACACTCAACAGGACTCTGCGTCTTCACTCTTTCCTAACAACCCTAAACATAACCCTAACCGCAACAAGAAGCTCAACCCGAGTTAGACCCGAAAAAACACGTACGGTGCCACTTTCTGCCATCAAAAAGTGCTCTCAGCGGAAGCCTTTGGGTACACCTGAACTCCCTGGGGGAGCCTTTACGCAACCCCACACTCAACAGGACTCTGCGTCTTCACTCTTTCCTAACAACCCTAAACATAACCCTAACCGCAACAAGAAGCTGAACCCGAGTTAGACCCGAAAAAACACGTACGGTGCCACTTTCTGCCATCAAAAAGTGCTCTCAGCGGAAGCCTTTGGGTACATGTGAACTCCCTGGGGGAGCCTTTACGCAACCCCACACTCAACAGGACTCTGCGTCTTCACTCTTTCCTAACAACCCTAAACATAACCCTAACCGCAACAAGAAGCTGAACCCGAGTTAGACCCGAAAAAACACGTACGGTGCCACTTTCTGCCATCAAAAAGTGCTCTCAGCGGAAGCCTTTGGGTACACCTGAACTCCCTGGGGGAGCCTTTACGCAACCCCACACTCAACAGGACTCTGCGTCTTCACTCTTTCCTAACAACCCTAAACATAACCCTAACCGCAACAAGAAGCTGAACCCGAGTTAGACCCGAAAAAACACGTACGGTGCCACTTTCTGCCATCAAAAAGTGCTCTCAGCGGAAGCCTTTGGGTACACCTGAACTCCCTGGGGGAGCCTTTACGCAACCCCACACTCAACAGGACTCTGCGTCTTCACTCTTTCCTAACAACCCTAAACATAACCCTAACCGCAACAAGAAGCTGAACCCGAGTTAGACCCGAAAAAACACGTACGGTGCCACTTTCTGCCATCAAAAAGTGCTCTCAGCGGAAGCCTTTGGGTACACCTGAACTTCCTGGGGGAGCCTTTACGCAACCCCACACTCAACAGGACTCTGCGTCTTCACTCTTTCCTAACAACCCTAAACATAACCCTAACCGCAACAAGAAGCTGAACCCGAGTTAGACCCGAAAAAACACGTACGGTGCCACTTTCTGCCATCAAAAAGTGCTCTCAGCGGAAGCCTTTGGGTACACCTGAACTCCCTGGGGGAGCCTTTACGCAACCCCACACTCAACAGGACTCTGCGTCTTCACTCTTTCCTAACAACCCTAAACATAACCCTAACCGCAACAAGAAGCTCAACCCGAGTTAGACCCGAAAAAACACGTACGGTGCCACTTTCTGCCATCAAAAAGTGCTCTCAGCGGAAGCCTTTGGGTACACCTGAACTCCCTGGGGGAGCCTTTACGCAACCCCACACTCAACAGGACTCTGCGTCTTCACTCTTTCCTAACAACCCTAAACATAACCCTAACCGCAACAAGAAGCTGAACCCGAGTTAGACCCGAAAAAACACGTACGGTGCCACTTTCTGCCATCCAAAAGTGCTCTCAGCGGAAGCCTTTGGGTACACCTGAACTCCCTGGGGGAGCCTTTACGCAACCGCACAGTCAACAGGACTCTGCGTCTTCACTCTTTCCTAACAACCCTAAACATAACCCTAACCGCAACAAGAAGCTGAACCCGAGTTAGACCCGAAAAAACACGTACGGTGCCACTTTCTGCCATCAAAAAGTGCTCTCAGCGGAAGCCTTTGGGAACACCTGAACTCCCTGGGGGAGCCTTTACGCAACCCCACACTCAACAGGACTCTGCGTCTTCACTCTTTCCTAACAACCCTAAACATAACCCTAACCGCAACAAGAAGCTGAACCCGAGTTAGACCCGAAAAAACACGTACGGTGCCACTTTCTGCCATCAAAAAGTGCTCTCAGCGGAAGCCTTTGGGTACACCTGAACTCCCTGGGGGAGCCTTTACGCAACCCCACACTCAACAGGACTCTGCGTCTTCACTCTTTCCTAACAACCCTAAACATAACCCTAACCGCAACAAGAAGCTGAACCCGAGTTAGACCCGAAAAAACACGTACGGTGCCACTTTCTGCCATCCAAAAGTGCTCTCAGCGGAAGCCTTTGGGTACACCTGAACTCCCTGGGGGAGCCTTTACGCAACCCCACACTCAACAGGACTCTGTGTCTTCACTCTTTCCTAACAACCCTAAACATAACCCTAACCGCAACAAGAAGCTGAACCCGAGTTAGAGCCGAAAAAACACGTACGGTGCCACTTTCTGCCATCAAAAAGTGCTCTCAGCGGAAGCCTTTGGGTACACCTGAACTCCCTGGGGGAGCCTTTACGCAACCCCACACTCAACAGGACTCTGCGTCTTCACTCTTTCCTAACAACCCTAAACATAACCCTAACCGCAACAAGAAGCTGAACCCGAGTTAGACCCGAAAAAACACATACGGTGCCACTTTCTGCCATCAAAAAGTGCTCTCAGCGGAAGCCTTTGGGTACACCTGAACTCCCTGGGGGAGCCTTTACGCAACCCCGCACTCAACAGGACTCTGAGTCTTCACTCTTTCCTTACAACCCTAAACATAACCCTAACCGCAACAAGAAGGTGAACCCGAGTTAGACCCGAAAAAACCCGAGCCTTTACGCAACCCCACACTCAACAGAACTCTGTGCCTTCAATATTTCCAAACAACTCTAACCCTAATATTAACACTAAAACTACCACTGCCCCTACAACTAAACCCTAACCAGAACCCTACACCTAACCCTAACTCTAGCCCTAAACACTAATCCTTAAACCCTAAACCCTGAACCCTAACCCTAACCCTAACCCTAACCTTAAATCCTAACACTAAACCCTGACTCAAAACCCTAACCATAACCCTAACCCTAACCGTAACCCTAACCCTAACCCTAACCCTAACCCTAACCCTAACCCTAACCCTAACCCTAACCCTAACCCTAACCTCTAAGCCCTAACCCCTAACCTCTAACCATAACCATAACCGTAACCCTAACCCTAACCCTATCCCTAACCCAAACCCTA
>NW_027664020.1:57500-97500 GCF_964034855.1 Anser brachyrhynchus
AAAACACGTACGGTGCCACTTTCTGCCATCAAAAAGTGCTCTCAGCGGAAGCCTTTGGGTACACCTGAACTCCCTGGGGGAGCCTTTACGCAACCCCACACTCAACAGGACTCTGCGTCTTCACTCTTTCCTAACAACCCTAAACATAACCCTAACCGCAACAAGAAGCTGAACCCGAGTTAGACCCGAAAAAACACGTACGGTGCCACTTTCTGCCATCAAAAAGTGCTCTCAGCGGAAGCCTTTGGGTACACCTGAACTCCCTGGGGGAGCCTTTACGCAACCCCACACTCAACAGGACTCTGCGTCTTCACTCTTTCCTAACAACCCTAAACATAACCCTAACCGCAACCAGAAGCTGAACCCGAGTTAGACCCGAAAAAACACGTACGGTGCCACTTTCTGCCATCAAAAAGTGCTCTCAGCGGAAGCCTTTGGGTACACCTGAACTCCCTGGGGGAGCCTTTACGCAACCCCACACTCAACAGGACTCTGCGTCTTCACTCTTTCCTAACAACCCTAAACATAACCCTAACCGCAACAAGAAGCTGAACCCTAGTTAGACCCGAAAAAACACGTACGGTGCCACTTTCTGCCATCAAAAAGTGCTCTCAGCGGAAGCCTTTGGGTACACCTGAACTCCCTGGGGGAGCCTTTACGCAACCCCACACTCAACAGGACTCTGCGTCTTCACTCTTTCCTAACAACCCTAAACATAACCCTAACCGCAACAAGAAGCTGAACCCGAGTTAGACCCGAAAAAACACGTACGGTGCCACTTTCTGCCATCAAAAAGTGCTCTCAGCGGAAGCCTTTGGGTACACCTGAACTCCCTGGGGGAGCCTTTACGCAACCCCACACTCAACAGGACTCTGCGTCTTCACTCTTTCCTAACAACCCTAACATAACCCTAACCGCAACAAGAAGCTGAACCCGAGTTAGACCCGAAAAAACACGTACGGTGCCACTTTCTGCCATCAAAAAGTGCTCTCAGCGGAAGCCTTTGGGTACACCTGAACTCCCTGGGGGAGCCTTTACGCAACCCCACACTCAACAGGACTCTGCGTCTTCACTCTTTCCTAACAACCCTAAACATAACCCTAACCGCAACAAGAAGCTGAACCCGAGTTAGACCCGAAAAAACACGTACGGTGCCACTTTCTGCCATCAAAAAGTGCTCTCAGCGGAAGCCTTTGGGTACACCTGAACTCCCTGGGGGAGCCTTTACGCAACCCCACACTCAACAGGACTCTGCGTCTTCACTCTTTCCTAACAACCCTAAACATAACCCTAACCGCAACAAGAAGCTGAACCCGAGTTAGACCCGAAAAAACACGTACGGTGCCACTTTCTGCCATCCAAAAGTGCTCTCAGCGGAAGCCTTTGGGTACACCTGAACTCCCTGGGGGAGCCTTTACGCAACCCCACACTCAACAGGACTCTGCGTCTTCACTCTTTCCTAACAACCCTAAACATAACCCTAACCGCAACAAGAAGCTGAACCCTAGTTAGACCCGAAAAAACACGTACGGTGCCACTTTCTGCCATCAAAAAGTGCTCTCAGCGGAAGCCTTTGGGTACACCTGAACTCCCTGGGGGAGCCTTTACGCAACCCCACACTCAACAGGACTCTGCGTCTTCACTCTTTCCTAACAACCCTAAACATAACCCTAACCGCAACAAGAAGCTGAACCCGAGTTAGACCCGAAAAAACACGTACGGTGCCACTTTCTGCCATCAAAAAGTGCTCTCAGCGGAAGCCTTTGGGTACACCTGAACTCCCTGGGGGAGCCTTTACGCAACCCCACACTCAACAGGACTCTGCGTCTTCACTCTTTCCTAACAACCCTAACATAACCCTAACCGCAACAAGAAGCTGAACCCGAGTTAGACCCGAAAAAACACGTACGGTGCCACTTTCTGCCATCAAAAAGTGCTCTCAGCGGAAGCCTTTGGGTACACCTGAACTCCCTGGGGGAGCCTTTACGCAACTCCACACTCAACAGGACTCTGCGTCTTCACTCTTTCCTAACAACCCTAAACATAACCCTAACCGCAACAAGAAGCTGAACCCGAGTTAGACCCGAAAAAACACGTACGGTGCCACTTTCTGCCATCAAAAAGTGCTCTCAGCGGAAGCCTTTGGGTACACCTGAACTCCCTGGGGGAGCCTTTACGCAACCCCACACTCAACAGGACTCTGCGTCTTCACTCTTTCCTAACAACCCTAAACATAACCCTAACCGCAACAAGAAGCTGAACCCGAGTTAGACCCGAAAAAACACGTACGGTGCCACTTTCTGCCATCCAAAAGTGCTCTCAGCGGAAGCCTTTGGGTACACCTGAACTCCCTGGGGGAGCCTTTACGCAACCCCACACTCAACAGGACTCTGCGTCTTCACTCTTTCCTAACAACCCTAAACATAACCCTAACCGCAACAAGAAGCTGAACCCGAGTTAGACCCGAAAAAACACGTACGGTGCCACTTTCTGCCATCAAAAAGTGCTCTCAGCGGAAGCCTTTGGGTACACCTGAACTCCCTGGGGGAGCCTTTACGCAACCCCACACTCAACAGGACTCTGCGTCTTCACTCTTTCCTAACAACCCTAAACATTACCCTAACCGCAACAAGAAGCTGAACCCGAGTTAGACCCGAAAAAACACGTACGATGCCACTTTCTGCCATCAAAAAGTGCTCTCAGCGGAAGCCTTTGGGTACACCTGAACTCCCTGGGGGAGCCTTTACGCAACCCCACACTCAACAGGACTCTGCGTCTTCACTCTTTCCTAACAACCCTAAACATAACCCTAACCGCAACAAGAAGCTGAACCCGAGTTAGACCCGAAAAAACACGTACGGTGCCACTTTCTGCCATCAAAAAGTGCTCTCAGCGGAAGCCTTTGGGTACACCTGAACTCCCTGGGGGAGCCTTTACGCAACCCCACACTCAACAGGACTCTGCGTCTTCACTCTTTCCTAACAACCCTAAACATAACCCTAACCGCAACAAGAAGCTGAACCCGAGTTAGACCCGAAAAAACACGTACGGTGCCACTTTCTGCCATCCAAAAGTGCTCTCAGCGGAAGCCTTTGGGTACACCTGAACTCCCTGGGGGAGCCTTTACGCAACCCCACACTCAACAGGACTCTGCGTCTTCGCTCTTTCCTAACAACCCTAAACATAACCCTAACCGCAACAAGAAGCTGAACCCGAGTTAGACCCGAAAAAACACGTACGGTGCCACTTTCTGCCATCAAAAAGTGCTCTCAGCGGAAGCCTTTGGGTACACCTGAACTCCCTGGGGGAGCCTTTACGCAACCCCACACTCAACAGGACTCTGCGTCTTCGCTCTTACCTAACAACCCTAAACATAACCCTAACCGCAACAAGAAGCTCAACCCGAGTTAGACCCGAAAAAACACGTACGGTGCCACTTTCTGCCATCAAAAAGTGCTCTCAGCGGAAGCCTTTGGGTACACGTGAACTCCCTGGGGGAGCCTTTACGCAACCCCACACTCAACAGGACTCTGCGTCTTCACTCTTTCCTAACAACCCTAAACATAACCCTAACCGCAACAAGAAGCTGAACCCGAGTTAGACCCGAAAAAACACGTATGGTGCCACTTTCTGCCATCAAAAAGTGCTCTCAGCGGAAGCCTTTGGGTACACGTGAACTCCCTGGGGGAGCCTTTACGCAACCCCACACTCAACAGGACTCTGCGTCTTCACTCTTTCCTAACAACCCTAAACATAACCCTAACCGCAACAAGAAGCTGAACCCGAGTTAGACCCGAAAAAACACGTACGGTGCCACTTTCTGCCATCAAAAAGTGCTCTCAGCGGAAGCCTTTGGGTACACCTGAACTCCCTGGGGGAGCCTTTACGCAACCCCACACTCAACAGGACTCTGCGTCTTCACTCTTTCCTAACAACCCTAAACATAACCCTAACCGCAACAAGAAGCTGAACCCGAGTTAGACCCGAAAAAACACGTATGGTGCCACTTTCTGCCATCAAAAAGTGCTCTCAGCGGAAGCCTTTGGGTACACCTGAACTCCCTGGGGGAGCCTTTACGCAACCCCACACTCAACAGGACTCTGCGTCTTCACTCTTTCCTAACAACCCTAAACATAACCCTAACAGCAACAAGAAGCTGAACCCGAGTTAGACCCGAAAAAACACGTACGGTGCCACTTTCTGCCATCAAAAAGTGCTCTCAGCGGAAGCCTTTGGGTACACCTGAACTCCCTGGGGGAGCCTTTACGCAACCCCACACTCAACAGGACTCTGCGTCTTCACTCTTTCCTAACAACCCTAAACATAAGCCTAACCGGAACAAGAAGCTCAACCCGAGTTAGACCCGAAAAAACACGTACGGTGCCACTTTCTGCCATCAAAAAGTGCTCTCAGCGGAAGCCTTTGGGTACACCTGAACTCCCTGGGGGAGCCTTTACGCAACCCCACACTCAACAGGACTCTGCGTCTTCACTCTTTCCTAACAACCCTAAACATAACCCTAACCGCAACAAGAAGCTGAACCCGAGTTAGACCCGAAAAAACACGTACGGTGCCACTTTCTGCCATCAAAAAGTGCTCTCAGCGGAAGCCTTTGGGTACACCTGAACTCCCTGGGGGAGCCTTTACGCAACCCCACACTCAACAGGACTCTGCGTCTTCGCTCTTTCCTAACAACCCTAAACATAACCCTAACCGCAACAAGAAGCTGAACCCGAGTTAGACCCGAAAAAACACGTACGGTGCCACTTTCTGCCATCAAAAAGTGCTCTCAGCGGAAGCCTTTGGGTACACCTGAACTCCCTGGGGGAGCCTTTACGCAACCCCACACTCAACAGGACTCTGCGTCTTCACTCTTTCCTAACAACCCTAAACATAACCCTAACCGCAACAAGAAGCTCAACCCGAGTTAGACCCGAAAAAACACGTACGGTGCCACTTTCTGCCATCAAAAAGTGCTCTCAGCGGAAGCCTTTGGGTACACCTGAACTCCCTGGGGGAGCCTTTACGCAACCCCACACTCAACAGGACTCTGCGTCTTCGCTCTTTCCTAACAACCCTAAACATAACCCTAACCGCAACAAGAAGCTGAACCCGAGTTAGACCCGAAAAAACACGTACGGTGCCACTTTCTGCCATCCAAAAGTGCTCTCAGCGGAAGCCTTTGGGTACACCTGAACTCCCTGGGGGAGCCTTTACGCAACCCCACACTCAACAGGACTCTGCGTCTTCACTCTTTCCTAACAACCCTAAACATAACCCTAACCGCAACAAGAAGCTCAACCCGAGTTAGACCCGAAAAAACACGTACGGTGCCACTTTCTGCCATCAAAAAGTGCTCTCAGCGGAAGCCTTTGGGTACACCTGAACTCCCTGGGGGAGCCTTTACGCAACCCCACACTCAACAGGACTCTGCGTCTTCACTCTTTCCTAACAACCCTAAACATAACCCTAACCGCAACAAGAAGCTCAACCCGAGTTAGACCCGAAAAAACACGTACGGTGCCACTTTCTGCCATCAAAAAGTGCTCTCAGCGGAAGCCTTTGGGTACACCTGAACTCCCTGGGGGAGCCTTTACGCAACCCCACACTCAACAGGACTCTGCGTCTTCACTCTTTCCTAACAACCCTAAACATAACCCTAACCGCAACAAGAAGCTGAACCCGAGTTAGACCCGAAAAAACACGTACGGTGCCACTTTCTGCCATCCAAAAGTGCTCTCAGCGGAAGCCTTTGGGTACACCTGAACTCCCTGGGGGAGCCTTTACGCAACCCCACACTCAACAGGACTCTGCGTCTTCACTCTTTCCTAACAACCCTAAACATAACCCTAACCGCAACAAGAAGCTGAACCCGAGTTAGACCCGAAAAAACACGTACGGTGCCACTTTCTGCCATCAAAAAGTGCTCTCAGCGGAAGCCTTTGGGTACACCTGAACTCCCTGGGGGAGCCTTTACGCAACCCCACACTCAACAGGACTCTGCGTCTTCACTCTTTCCTAACAACCCTAAACATAACCCTAACCGCAACAAGAAGCTGAACCCGAGTTAGACCCGAAAAAACACGTACGATGCCACTTTCTGCCATCAAAAAGTGCTCTCAGCGGAAGCCTTTGGGTACACCTGAACTCCCTGGGGGAGCCTTTACGCAACCCCACACTCAACAGGACTCTGCGTCTTCACTCTTTCCTAACAACCCTAAACATAACCCTAACCGCAACAAGAAGCTGAACCCGAGTTAGACCCGAAAAAACACGTACGGTGCCACTTTCTGCCATCAAAAAGTGCTCTCAGCGGAAGCCTTTGGGTACACCTGAACTCCCTGGGGGAGCCTTTACGCAACCCCACACTCAACAGGACTCTGCGTCTTCGCTCTTTCCTAACAACCCTAAACATAACCCTAACCGCAACAAGAAGCTGAACCCGAGTTAGACCCGAAAAAACACGTACGGTGCCACTTTCTGCCATCAAAAAGTGCTCTCAGCGGAAGCCTTTGGGTACACCTGAACTCCCTGGGGGAGCCTTTACGCAACCCCACACTCAACAGGACTCTGCGTCTTCGCTCTTACCTAACAACCCTAAACATAACCCTAACCGCAACAAGAAGCTCAACCCGAGTTAGACCCGAAAAAACACGTACGGTGCCACTTTCTGCCATCCAAAAGTGCTCTCAGCGGAAGCCTTTGGGTACACGTGAACTCCCTGGGGGAGCCTTTACGCAACCCCACACTCAACAGGACTCTGCGTCTTCACTCTTTCCTAACAACCCTAAACATAACCCTAACCGCAACAAGAAGCTGAACCCGAGTTAGACCCGAAAAAACACGTATGGTGCCACTTTCTGCCATCAAAAAGTGCTCTCAGCGGAAGCCTTTGGGTACACCTGAACTCCCTGGGGGAGCCTTTACGCAACCCCACACTCAACAGGACTCTGCGTCTTCACTCTTTCCTAACAACCCTAAACATAACCCTAACCGCAACAAGAAGCTGAACCCGAGTTAGACCCGAAAAAACACGTACGGTGCCACTTTCTGCCATCAAAAAGTGCTCTCAGCGGAAGCCTTTGGGTACACCTGAACTCCCTGGGGGAGCCTTTACGCAACCCCACACTCAACAGGACTCTGCGTCTTCGCTCTTACCTAACAACCCTAAACATAACCCTAACCGCAACAAGAAGCTCAACCCGAGTTAGACCCGAAAAAACACGTACGGTGCCACTTTCTGCCATCCAAAAGTGCTCTCAGCGGAAGCCTTTGGGTACACGTGAACTCCCTGGGGGAGCCTTTACGCAACCCCACACTCAACAGGACTCTGCGTCTTCACTCTTTCCTAACAACCCTAAACATAACCCTAACCGCAACAAGAAGCTGAACCCGAGTTAGACCCGAAAAAACACGTATGGTGCCACTTTCTGCCATCAAAAAGTGCTCTCAGCGGAAGCCTTTGGGTACACCTGAACTCCCTGGGGGAGCCTTTACGCAACCCCACACTCAACAGGACTCTGCGTCTTCACTCTTTCCTAACAACCCTAAACATAACCCTAACCGCAACAAGAAGCTGAACCCGAGTTAGACCCGAAAAAACACGTACGGTGCCACTTTCTGCCATCCAAAAGTGCTCTCAGCGGAAGCCTTTGGGTACACCTGAACTCCCTGGGGGAGCCTTTACGCAACCCCACACTCAACAGGACTCTGCGTCTTCACTCTTTCCTAACAACCCTAAACATAACCCTAACCGCAACAAGAAGCTGAACCCGAGTTAGACCCGAAAAAACACGTACGGTGCCACTTTCTGCCATCAAAAAGTGCTCTCAGCGGAAGCCTTTGGGTACACCTGAACTCCCTGGGGGAGCCTTTACGCAACCCCACACTCAACAGGACTCTGCGTCTTCACTCTTTCCTAACAACCCTAAACATAACCCTAACCGCAACAAGAAGCTGAACCCGAGTTAGACCCGAAAAAACACGTACGATGCCACTTTCTGCCATCAAAAAGTGCTCTCAGCGGAAGCCTTTGGGTACACCTGAACTCCCTGGGGGAGCCTTTACGCAACCCCACACTCAACAGGACTCTGCGTCTTCACTCTTTCCTAACAACCCTAAACATAACCCTAACCGCAACAAGAAGCTGAACCCGAGTTAGACCCGAAAAAACACGTACGGTGCCACTTTCTGCCATCAAAAAGTGCTCTCAGCGGAAGCCTTTGGGTACACCTGAACTCCCTGGGGGAGCCTTTACGCAACCCCACACTCAACAGGACTCTGCGTCTTCGCTCTTTCCTAACAACCCTAAACATAACCCTAACCGCAACAAGAAGCTGAACCCGAGTTAGACCCGAAAAAACACGTACGGTGCCACTTTCTGCCATCAAAAAGTGCTCTCAGCGGAAGCCTTTGGGTACACCTGAACTCCCTGGGGGAGCCTTTACGCAACCCCACACTCAACAGGACTCTGCGTCTTCGCTCTTACCTAACAACCCTAAACATAACCCTAACCGCAACAAGAAGCTCAACCCGAGTTAGACCCGAAAAAACACGTACGGTGCCACTTTCTGCCATCCAAAAGTGCTCTCAGCGGAAGCCTTTGGGTACACGTGAACTCCCTGGGGGAGCCTTTACGCAACCCCACACTCAACAGGACTCTGCGTCTTCACTCTTTCCTAACAACCCTAAACATAACCCTAACCGCAACAAGAAGCTGAACCCGAGTTAGACCCGAAAAAACACGTATGGTGCCACTTTCTGCCATCAAAAAGTGCTCTCAGCGGAAGCCTTTGGGTACACCTGAACTCCCTGGGGGAGCCTTTACGCAACCCCACACTCAACAGGACTCTGCGTCTTCACTCTTTCCTAACAACCCTAAACATAACCCTAACCGCAACAAGAAGCTGAACCCGAGTTAGACCCGAAAAAACACGTACGGTGCCACTTTCTGCCATCAAAAAGTGCTCTCAGCGGAAGCCTTTGGGTACACCTGAACTCCCTGGGGGAGCCTTTACGCAACCCCACACTCAACAGGACTCTGCGTCTTCACTCTTTCCTAACAACCCTAAACATAACCCTAACCGCAACAAGAAGCTGAACCCGAGTTAGACCCGAAAAAACACGTACGGTGCCACTTTCTGCCATCAAAAAGTGCTCTCAGCGGAAGCCTTTGGGTACACCTGAACTCCCTGGGGGAGCCTTTACGCAACCCCACACTCAACAGGACTCTGCGTCTTCACTCTTTCCTAACAACCCTAAACATAACCCTAACCGCAACAAGAAGCTGAACCCGAGTTAGACCCGAAAAAACACGTACGGTGCCACTTTCTGCCATCAAAAAGTGCTCTCAGCGGAAGCCTTTGGGTACACCTGAACTCCCTGGGGGAGCCTTTACGCAACCCCACACTCAACAGGACTCTGCGTCTTCACTCTTTCCTAACAACCCTAAACATAAGCCTAACCGGAACAAGAAGCTCAACCCGAGTTAGACCCGAAAAAACACGTACGGTGCCACTTTCTGCCATCAAAAAGTGCTCTCAGCGGAAGCCTTTGGGTACACCTGAACTCCCTGGGGGAGCCTTTACGCAACCCCACACTCAACAGGACTCTGCGTCTTCACTCTTTCCTAACAACCCTAAACATAACCCTAACCGCAACAAGAAGCTCAACCCGAGTTAGACCCGAAAAAACACGTACGGTGCCACTTTCTGCCATCAAAAAGTGCTCTCAGCGGAAGCCTTTGGGTACACCTGAACTCCCTGGGGGAGCCTTTACGCAACCCCACACTCAACAGGACTCTGCGTCTTCACTCTTTCCTAACAACCCTAAACATAACCCTAACCGCAACAAGAAGCTGAACCCGAGTTAGACCCGAAAAAACACGTACGGTGCCACTTTCTGCCATCAAAAAGTGCTCTCAGCGGAAGCCTTTGGGTACACCTGAACTCCCTGGGGGAGCCTTTACGCAACCCCACACTCAACAGGACTCTGCGTCTTCACTCTTTCCTAACAACCCTAAACATAACCCTAACCGCAACAAGAAGCTCAACCCGAGTTAGACCCGAAAAAACACGTACGGTGCCACTTTCTGCCATCAAAAAGTGCTCTCAGCGGAAGCCTTTGGGTACACCTGAACTCCCTGGGGGAGCCTTTACGCAACCCCACACTCAACAGGACTCTGCGTCTTCACTCTTTCCTAACAACCCTAAACATAACCCTAACCGCAACAAGAAGCTGAACCCGAGTTAGACCCGAAAAAACACGTACGGTGCCACTTTCTGCCATCAAAAAGTGCTCTCAGCGGAAGCCTTTGGGTACACCTGAACTCCCTGGGGGAGCCTTTACGCAACCCCACACTCAACAGGACTCTGCGTCTTCACTCTTTCCTAACAACCCTAAACATAACCCTAACCGCAACAAGAAGCTGAACCCGAGTTAGACCCGAAAAAACACGTACGGTGCCACTTTCTGCCATCAAAAAGTGCTCTCAGCGGAAGCCTTTGGGTACACCTGAACTCCCTGGGGGAGCCTTTACGCAACCCCACACTCAACAGGACTCTGCGTCTTCACTCTTTCCTAACAACCCTAAACATAACCCTAACCGCAACAAGAAGCTGAACCCGAGTTAGACCCGAAAAAACACGTACGGTGCCACTTTCTGCCATCAAAAAGTGCTCTCAGCGGAAGCCTTTGGGTACACCTGAACTCCCTGGGGGAGCCTTTACGCAACCCCACACTCAACAGGACTCTGCGTCTTCACTCTTTCCTAACAACCCTAAACATAACCCTAACCGCAACAAGAAGCTGAACCCGAGTTAGACCCGAAAAAACACGTACGGTGCCACTTTCTGCCATCAAAAAGTGCTCTCAGCGGAAGCCTTTGGGTACACCTGAACTCCCTGGGGGAGCCTTTACGCAACCCCACACTCAACAGGACTCTGCGTCTTCACTCTTTCCTAACAACCCTAAACATAACCCTAACCGCAACAAGAAGCTGAACCCGAGTTAGACCCGAAAAAACACGTACGGTGCCACTTTCTGCCATCAAAAAGTGCTCTCAGCGGAAGCCTTTGGGTACACCTGAACTCCCTGGGGGAGCCTTTACGCAACCCCACACTCAACAGGACTCTGCGTCTTCGCTCTTTCCTAACAACCCTAAACATAACCCTAACCGCAACAAGAAGCTGAACCCTAGTTAGACCCGAAAAAACACGTACGGTGCCACTTTCTGCCATCAAAAAGTGCTCTCAGCGGAAGCCTTTGGGTACACCTGAACTCCCTGGGGGAGCCTTTACGCAACCCCACACTCAACAGGACTCTGCGTCTTCACTCTTTCCTAACAACCCTAAACATAACCCTAACCGCAACAAGAAGCTGAACCCGAGTTAGACCCGAAAAAACACGTACGGTGCCACTTTCTGCCATCAAAAAGTGCTCTCAGCGGAAGCCTTTGGGTACACGTGAACTCCCTGGGGGAGCCTTTACGCAACCCCACACTCAACAGGACTCTGCGTCTTCACTCTTTCCTAACAACCCTAAACATAACCCTAACCGCAACAAGAAGCTGAACCCGAGTTAGACCCGAAAAAACACGTACGGTGCCACTTTCTGCCATCAAAAAGTGCTCTCAGCGGAAGCCTTTGGGTACACCTGAACTCCCTGGGGGAGCCTTTACGCAACCCCACACTCAACAGGACTCTGCGTCTTCACTCTTTCCTAACAACCCTAAACATAACCCTAACCGCAACAAGAAGCTGAACCCGAGTTAGACCCGAAAAAACACGTACGGTGCCACTTTCTGCCATCAAAAAGTGCTCTCAGCGGAAGCCTTTGGGTACACCTGAACTCCCTGGGGGAGCCTTTACGCAACCCCACACTCAACAGGACTCTGCGTCTTCACTCTTTCCTAACAACCCTAAACATAACCCTAACCGCAACAAGAAGCTGAACCCGAGTTAGACCCGAAAAAACACGTACGGTGCCACTTTCTGCCATCAAAAAGTGCTCTCAGCGGAAGCCTTTGGGTACACCTGAACTCCCTGGGGGAGCCTTTACGCAACCCCACACTCAACAGGACTCTGCGTCTTCACTCTTTCCTAACAACCCTAAACATAACCCTAACCGCAACAAGAAGCTGAACCCGAGTTAGACCCGAAAAAACACGTACGGTGCCACTTTCTGCCATCAAAAAGTGCTCTCAGCGGAAGCCTTTGGGTACACCTGAACTCCCTGGGGGAGCCTTTACGCAACCCCACACTCAACAGGACTCTGCGTCTTCACTCTTTCCTAACAACCCTAAACATAACCCTAACCGCAACAAGAAGCTGAACCCGAGTTAGACCCGAAAAAACACGTACGGTGCCACTTTCTGCCATCCAAAAGTGCTCTCAGCGGAAGCCTTTGGGTACACCTGAACTCCCTGGGGGAGCCTTTACGCAACCCCACACTCAACAGGACTCTGCGTCTTCACTCTTTCCTAACAACCCTAAACATAACCCTAACCGCAACAAGAAGCTGAACCCGAGTTAGACCCGAAAAAACACGTACGGTGCCACTTTCTGCCATCAAAAAGTGCTCTCAGCGGAAGCCTTTGGGTACACCTGAACTCCCTGGGGGAGCCTTTACGCAACCCCACACTCAACAGGACTCTGCGTCTTCGCTCTTTCCTAACAACCCTAAACATAACCCTAACCGCAACAAGAAGCTGAACCCTAGTTAGACCCGAAAAAACACGTACGGTGCCACTTTCTGCCATCAAAAAGTGCTCTCAGCGGAAGCCTTTGGGTACACCTGAACTCCCTGGGGGAGCCTTTACGCAACCCCACACTCAACAGGACTCTGCGTCTTCACTCTTTCCTAACAACCCTAAACATAACCCTAACCGCAACAAGAAGCTGAACCCGAGTTAGACCCGAAAAAACACGTACGGTGCCACTTTCTGCCATCAAAAAGTGCTCTCAGCGGAAGCCTTTGGGTACACCTGAACTCCCTGGGGGAGCCTTTACGCAACCCCACACTCAACAGGACTCTGCGTCTTCACTCTTTCCTAACAACCCTAAACATAACCCTAACCGCAACAAGAAGCTGAACCCGAGTTAGACCCGAAAAAACACGTACGGTGCCACTTTCTGCCATCAAAAAGTGCTCTCAGCGGAAGCCTTTGGGTACACCTGAACTCCCTGGGGGAGCCTTTACGCAACCCCACACTCAACAGGACTCTGCGTCTTCACTCTTTCCTAACAACCCTAAACATAACCCTAACCGCAACAAGAAGCTGAACCCGAGTTAGACCCGAAAAAACACGTACGGTGCCACTTTCTGCCATCAAAAAGTGCTCTCAGCGGAAGCCTTTGGGTACACCTGAACTCCCTGGGGGAGCCTTTACGCAACCCCACACTCAACAGGACTCTGCGTCTTCACTCTTTCCTAACAACCCTAAACATAACCCTAACCGCAACAAGAAGCTGAACCCGAGTTAGACCCGAAAAAACACGTACGGTGCCACTTTCTGCCATCAAAAAGTGCTCTCAGCGGAAGCCTTTGGGTACACCTGAACTCCCTGGGGGAGCCTTTACGCAACCCCACACTCAACAGGACTCTGCGTCTTCACTCTTTCCTAACAACCCTAACATAACCCTAACCGCAACAAGAAGCTGAACCCGAGTTAGACCCGAAAAAACACGTACGGTGCCACTTTCTGCCATCCAAAAGTGCTCTCAGCGGAAGCCTTTGGGTACACCTGAACTCCCTGGGGGAGCCTTTACGCAACCCCACACTCAACAGGACTCTGCGTCTTCGCTCTTTCCTAACAACCCTAAACATAACCCTAACCGCAACAAGAAGCTGAACCCGAGTTAGACCCGAAAAAACACGTACGGTGCCACTTTCTGCCATCAAAAAGTGCTCTCAGCGGAAGCCTTTGGGTACACCTGAACTCCCTGGGGGAGCCTTTACGCAACCCCACACTCAACAGGACTCTGCGTCTTCACTCTTTCCTAACAACCCTAAACATAACCCTAACCGCAACAAGAAGCTGAACCCGAGTTAGACCCGAAAAAACACGTACGGTGCCACTTTCTGCCATCAAAAAGTGCTCTCAGCGGAAGCCTTTGGGTACACCTGAACTCCCTGGGGGAGCCTTTACGCAACCCCACACTCAACAGGACTCTGCGTCTTCACTCTTTCCTAACAACCCTAAACATAACCCTAACCGCAACAAGAAGCTGAACCCGAGTTAGACCCGAAAAAACACGTACGGTGCCACTTTCTGCCATCAAAAAGTGCTCTCAGCGGAAGCCTTTGGGTACACCTGAACTCCCTGGGGGAGCCTTTACGCAACCCCACACTCAACAGGACTCTGCGTCTTCACTCTTTCCTAACAACCCTAAACATAACCCTAACCGCAACAAGAAGCTGAACCCGAGTTAGACCCGAAAAAACACGTATGATGCCACTTTCTGCCATCAAAAAGTGCTCTCAGCGGAAGCCTTTGGGTACACCTGAACTCCCTGGGGGAGCCTTTACGCAACCGCACACTCAACAGGACTCTGCGTCTTCACTCTTTCCTAACAACCCTAAACATAACCCTAACCGCAACAAGAAGCTGAACCCGAGTTAGACCCGAAAAAACACGTACGGTGCCACTTTCTGCCATCCAAAAGTGCTCTCAGCGGAAGCCTTTGGGTACACCTGAACTCCCTGGGGGAGCCTTTACGCAACCCCACACTCAACAGGACTCTGCGTCTTCACTCTTTCCTAACAACCCTAAACATAACCCTAACCGCAACAAGAAGCTGAACCCGAGTTAGACCCGAAAAAACACGTACGGTGCCACTTTCTGCCATCAAAAAGTGCTCTCAGCGGAAGCCTTTGGGTACACCTGAACTCCCTGGGGGAGCCTTTACGCAACCCCACACTCAACAGGACTCTGCGTCTTCACTCTTTCCTAACAACCCTAAACATAACCCTAACCGCAACAAGAAGCTGAACCCGAGTTAGACCCGAAAAAACACGTACGGTGCCACTTTCTGCCATCAAAAAGTGCTCTCAGCGGAAGCCTTTGGGTACACCTGAACTCCCTGGGGGAGCCTTTACGCAACCCCACACTCAACAGGACTCTGCGTCTTCACTCTTTCCTAACAACCCTAAACATAACCCTAACCGCAACAAGAAGCTGAACCCTAGTTAGACCCGAAAAAACACGTACGGTGCCACTTTCTGCCATCCAAAAGTGCTCTCAGCGGAAGCCTTTGGGTACACCTGAACTCCCTGGGGGAGCCTTTACGCAACCCCACACTCAACAGGACTCTGCGTCTTCACTCTTTCCTAACAACCCTAAACATAACCCTAACCGCAACAAGAAGCTGAACCCGAGTTAGACCCGAAAAAACACGTACGGTGCCACTTTCTGCCATCAAAAAGTGCTCTCAGCGGAAGCCTTTGGGTACACCTGAACTCCCTGGGGGAGCCTTTACGCAACCCCACACTCAACAGGACTCTGCGTCTTCGCTCTTTCCTAACAACCCTAAACATAACCCTAACCGCAACAAGAAGCTCAACCCGAGTTAGACCCGAAAAAACACGTACGGTGCCACTTTCTGCCATCAAAAAGTGCTCTCAGCGGAAGCCTTTGGGTACACCTGAACTCCCTGGGGGAGCCTTTACGCAACCCCACACTCAACAGGACTCTGCGTCTTCACTCTTTCCTAACAACCCTAAACATAACCCTAACCGCAACAAGAAGCTCAACCCGAGTTAGACCCGAAAAAACACGTACGGTGCCACTTTCTGCCATCAAAAAGTGCTCTCAGCGGAAGCCTTTGGGTACACGTGAACTCCCTGGGGGAGCCTTTACGCAACCCCACACTCAACAGGACTCTGCGTCTTCACTCTTTCCTAACAACCCTAAACATAACCCTAACCGCAACAAGAAGCTGAACCCGAGTTAGACCCGAAAAAACACGTACGGTGCCACTTTCTGCCATCAAAAAGTGCTCTCAGCGGAAGCCTTTGGGTACACCTGAACTCCCTGGGGGAGCCTTTACGCAACCCCACACTCAACAGGACTCTGCGTCTTCACTCTTTCCTAACAACCCTAAACATAACCCTAACCGCAACAAGAAGCTGAACCCGAGTTAGACCCGAAAAAACACGTACGGTGCCACTTTCTGCCATCAAAAAGTGCTCTCAGCGGAAGCCTTTGGGTACACCTGAACTCCCTGGGGGAGCCTTTACGCAACCCCACACTCAACAGGACTCTGCGTCTTCACTCTTTCCTAACAACCCTAAACATAACCCTAACCGCAACAAGAAGCTGAACCCGAGTTAGACCCGAAAAAACACGTACGGTGCCACTTTCTGCCATCAAAAAGTGCTCTCAGCGGAAGCCTTTGGGTACACCTGAACTCCCTGGGGGAGCCTTTACGCAACCCCACACTCAACAGGACTCTGCGTCTTCGCTCTTTCCTAACAACCCTAAACATAACCCTAACCGCAACAAGAAGCTGAACCCGAGTTAGACCCGAAATAACACGTACGGTGCCACTTTCTGCCATCAAAAAGTGCTCTCAGCGGAAGCCTTTGGGTACACCTGAACTCCCTGGGGGAGCCTTTACGCAACCCCACACTCAACAGGACTCTGCGTCTTCACTCTTTCCTAACAACCCTAAACATAACCCTAACCGCAACAAGAAGCTGAACCCGAGTTAGACCCGAAAAAACACGTACGGTGCCACTTTCTGCCATCAAAAAGTGCTCTCAGCGGAAGCCTTTGGGTACACCTGAACTCCCTGGGGGAGCCTTTACGCAACCCCACACTCAACAGGACTCTGCGTCTTCACTCTTTCCTAACAACCCTAAACATAACCCTAACCGCAACAAGAAGCTGAACCCGAGTTAGACCCGAAAAAACACGTACGGTGCCACTTTCTGCCATCAAAAAGTGCTCTCAGCGGAAGCCTTTGGGTACACCTGAACTCCCTGGGGGAGCCTTTACGCAACCCCACACTCAACAGGACTCTGCGTCTTCACTCTTTCCTAACAACCCTAAACATAACCCTAACCGCAACAAGAAGCTGAACCCGAGTTAGACCCGAAAAAACACGTACGGTGCCACTTTCTGCCATCAAAAAGTGCTCTCAGCGGAAGCCTTTGGGTACACCTGAACTCCCTGGGGGAGCCTTTACGCAACCCCACACTCAACAGGACTCTGCGTCTTCACTCTTTCCTAACAACCCTAAACATAACCCTAACCGCAACAAGAAGCTGAACCCGAGTTAGACCCGAAAAAACACGTACGGTGCCACTTTCTGCCATCAAAAAGTGCTCTCAGCGGAAGCCTTTGGGTACACCTGAACTCCCTGGGGGAGCCTTTACGCAACCCCACACTCAACAGGACTCTGCGTCTTCACTCTTTCCTAACAACCCTAAACATAACCCTAACCGCAACAAGAAGCTGAACCCGAGTTAGACCCGAAAAAACACGTACGGTGCCACTTTCTGCCATCAAAAAGTGCTCTCAGCGGAAGCCTTTGGGTACACCTGAACTCCCTGGGGGAGCCTTTACGCAACCCCACACTCAACAGGACTCTGCGTCTTCGCTCTTTCCTAACAACCCTAAACATAACCCTAACCGCAACAAGAAGCTCAACCCGAGTTAGACCCGAAAAAACACGTACGGTGCCACTTTCTGCCATCAAAAAGTGCTCTCAGCGGAAGCCTTTGGGTACACCTGAACTCCCTGGGGGAGCCTTTACGCAACCCCACACTCAACAGGACTCTGCGTCTTCACTCTTTCCTAACAACCCTAAACATAACCCTAACCGCAACAAGAAGCTCAACCCGAGTTAGACCCGAAAAAACACGTACGGTGCCACTTTCTGCCATCAAAAAGTGCTCTCAGCGGAAGCCTTTGGGTACACCTGAACTCCCTGGGGGAGCCTTTACGCAACCCCACACTCAACAGGACTCTGCGTCTTCACTCTTTCCTAACAACCCTAAACATAACCCTAACCGCAACAAGAAGCTGAACCCGAGTTAGACCCGAAAAAACACGTACGGTGCCACTTTCTGCCATCAAAAAGTGCTCTCAGCGGAAGCCTTTGGGTACACCTGAACTCCCTGGGGGAGCCTTTACGCAACCCCACACTCAACAGGACTCTGCGTCTTCACTCTTTCCTAACAACCCTAAACATAACCCTAACCGCAACAAGAAGCTGAACCCGAGTTAGACCCGAAAAAACACGTACGGTGCCACTTTCTGCCATCAAAAAGTGCTCTCAGCGGAAGCCTTTGGGTACACGTGAACTCCCTGGGGGAGCCTTTACGCAACCCCACACTCAACAGGACTCTGCGTCTTCACTCTTTCCTAACAACCCTAAACATAACCCTAACCGCAACAAGAAGCTGAACCCGAGTTAGACCCGAAAAAACACGTACGGTGCCACTTTCTGCCATCAAAAAGTGCTCTCAGCGGAAGCCTTTGGGTACACCTGAACTCCCTGGGGGAGCCTTTACGCAACCCCACACTCAACAGGACTCTGCGTCTTCACTCTTTCCTAACAACCCTAAACATAACCCTAACCGCAACAAGAAGCTGAACCCGAGTTAGACCCGAAAAAACACGTACGGTGCCACTTTCTGCCATCAAAAAGTGCTCTCAGCGGAAGCCTTTGGGTACACCTGAACTCCCTGGGGGAGCCTTTACGCAACCCCACACTCAACAGGACTCTGCGTCTTCACTCTTTCCTAACAACCCTAAACATAACCCTAACCGCAACCAGAAGCTGAACCCGAGTTAGACCCGAAAAAACACGTACGGTGCCACTTTCTGCCATCAAAAAGTGCTCTCAGCGGAAGCCTTTGGGTACACCTGAACTCCCTGGGGGAGCCTTTACGCAACCCCACACTCAACAGGACTCTGCGTCTTCGCTCTTTCCTAACAACCCTAAACATAACCCTAACCGCAACAAGAAGCTGAACCCGAGTTAGACCCGAAAAAACACGTACGGTGCCACTTTCTGCCATCAAAAAGTGCTCTCAGCGGAAGCCTTTGGGTACACCTGAACTCCCTGGGGGAGCCTTTACGCAACCCCACACTCAACAGGACTCTGCGTCTTCACTCTTTCCTAACAACCCTAAACATAACCCTAACCGCAACAAGAAGCTGAACCCGAGTTAGACCCGAAAAAACACGTACGGTGCCACTTTCTGCCATCAAAAAGTGCTCTCAGCGGAAGCCTTTGGGTACACCTGAACTCCCTGGGGGAGCCTTTACGCAACCCCACACTCAACAGGACTCTGCGTCTTCACTCTTTCCTAACAACCCTAAACATAACCCTAACCGCAACAAGAAGCTGAACCCGAGTTAGACCCGAAAAAACACGTACGGTGCCACTTTCTGCCATCAAAAAGTGCTCTCAGCGGAAGCCTTTGGGTACACCTGAACTCCCTGGGGGAGCCTTTACGCAACCCCACACTCAACAGGACTCTGCGTCTTCACTCTTTCCTAACAACCCTAAACATAACCCTAACCGCAACAAGAAGCTGAACCCGAGTTAGACCCGAAAAAACACGTACGGTGCCACTTTCTGCCATCAAAAAGTGCTCTCAGCGGAAGCCTTTGGGTACACCTGAACTCCCTGGGGGAGCCTTTACGCAACCCCACACTCAACAGGACTCTGCGTCTTCACTCTTTCCTAACAACCCTAAACATAACCCTAACCGCAACAAGAAGCTGAACCCGAGTTAGACCCGAAAAAACACGTACGGTGCCACTTTCTGCCATCAAAAAGTGCTCTCAGCGGAAGCCTTTGGGTACACCTGAACTCCCTGGGGGAGCCTTTACGCAACCCCACACTCAACAGGACTCTGCGTCTTCACTCTTTCCTAACAACCCTAAACATAACCCTAACCGCAACAAGAAGCTGAACCCGAGTTAGACCCGAAAAAACACGTACGGTGCCACTTTCTGCCATCAAAAAGTGCTCTCAGCGGAAGCCTTTGGGTACACCTGAACTCCCTGGGGGAGCCTTTACGCAACCCCACACTCAACAGGACTCTGCGTCTTCGCTCTTTCCTAACAACCCTAAACATAACCCTAACCGCAACAAGAAGCTGAACCCTAGTTAGACCCGAAAAAACACGTACGGTGCCACTTTCTGCCATCAAAAAGTGCTCTCAGCGGAAGCCTTTGGGTACACCTGAACTCCCTGGGGGAGCCTTTACGCAACCCCACACTCAACAGGACTCTGCGTCTTCACTCTTTCCTAACAACCCTAAACATAACCCTAACCGCAACAAGAAGCTGAACTCGAGTTAGACCCGAAAAAACACGTACGGTGCCACTTTCTGCCATCAAAAAGTGCTCTCAGCGGAAGCCTTTGGGTACACCTGAACTCCCTGGGGGAGCCTTTACGCAACCCCACACTCAACAGGACTCTGCGTCTTCACTCTTTCCTAACAACCCTAAACATAACCCTAACCGCAACAAGAAGCTGAACCCGAGTTAGACCCGAAAAAACACGTACGGTGCCACTTTCTGCCATCCAAAAGTGCTCTCAGCGGAAGCCTTTGGGTACACCTGAACTCCCTGGGGGAGCCTTTACGCAACCCCACACTCAACAGGACTCTGCGTCTTCACTCTTTCCTAACAACCCTAAACATAACCCTAACCGCAACAAGAAGCTGAACCCGAGTTAGACCCGAAAAAACACGTACGGTGCCACTTTCTGCCATCAAAAAGTGCTCTCAGCGGAAGCCTTTGGGTACACCTGAACTCCCTGGGGGAGCCTTTACGCAACCCCACACTCAACAGGACTCTGCGTCTTCACTCTTTCCTAACAACCCTAACATAACCCTAACCGCAACAAGAAGCTGAACCCGAGTTAGACCCGAAAAAACACGTACGGTGCCACTTTCTGCCATCAAAAAGTGCTCTCAGCGGAAGCCTTTGGGTACACCTGAACTCCCTGGGGGAGCCTTTACGCAACCCCACACTCAACAGGACTCTGCGTCTTCACTCTTTCCTAACAACCCTAAACATAACCCTAACCGCAACAAGAAGCTGAACCCGAGTTAGACCCGAAAAAACACGTACGGTGCCACTTTCTGCCATCCAAAAGTGCTCTCAGCGGAAGCCTTTGGGTACACCTGAACTCCCTGGGGGAGCCTTTACGCAACCCCACACTCAACAGGACTCTGCGTCTTCGCTCTTTCCTAACAACCCTAAACATAACCCTAACCGCAACAAGAAGCTGAACCCGAGTTAGACCCGAAAAAACACGTACGGTGCCACTTTCTGCCATCAAAAAGTGCTCTCAGCGGAAGCCTTTGGGTACACCTGAACTCCCTGGGGGAGCCTTTACGCAACCCCACACTCAACAGGACTCTGCGTCTTCACTCTTTCCTAACAACCCTAAACATAACCCTAACCGCAACAAGAAGCTGAACCCGAGTTAGACCCGAAAAAACACGTACGGTGCCACTTTCTGCCATCAAAAAGTGCTCTCAGCGGAAGCCTTTGGGTACACCTGAACTCCCTGGGGGAGCCTTTACGCAACCCCACACTCAACAGGACTCTGCGTCTTCACTTTTTCCTAACAACCCTAAACATAACCCTAACCGCAACAAGAAGCTGAACCCGAGTTAGACCCGAAAAAACACGTACGGTGCCACTTTCTGCCATCCAAAAGTGCTCTCAGCGGAAGCCTTTGGGTACACCTGAACTCCCTGGGGGAGCCTTTACGCAACCCCACACTCAACAGGACTCTGCGTCTTCACTCTTTCCTAACAACCCTAAACATAACCCTAACCGCAACAAGAAGCTGAACCCGAGTTAGACCCGAAAAAACACGTACGGTGCCACTTTCTGCCATCAAAAAGTGCTCTCAGCGGAAGCCTTTGGGTACATGTGAAGTCCCTGGGGGAGCCTTTACGCAACCCCACACTCAACAGGACTCTGCGTCTTCACTCTTTCCTAACAACCCTAAACATAACCCTAACCGCAACAAGAAGCTGAACCCGAGTTAGACCCGAAAAAACACGTACGGTGCCACTTTCTGCCATCAAAAAGTGCTCTCAGCGGAAGCCTTTGGGTACACCTGAACTCCCTGGGGGAGCCTTTACGCAACCCCACACTCAACAGGACTCTGCGTCTTCACTCTTTCCTAACAACCCTAAACATAACCCTAACCGCAACAAGAAGCTGAACCCGAGTTAGACCCGAAAAAACACGTACGGTGCCACTTTCTGCCATCAAAAAGTGCTCTCAGCGGAAGCCTTTGGGTACACCTGAACTCCCTGGGGGAGCCTTTACGCAACCCCACACTCAACAGGACTCTGCGTCTTCGCTCTTTCCTAACAACCCTAAACATAACCCTAACCGCAACAAGAAGCTGAACCCGAGTTAGACCCGAAAAAACACGTACGGTGCCACTTTCTGCCATCAAAAAGTGCTCTCAGCGGAAGCCTTTGGGTACACCTGAACTCCCTGGGGGAGCCTTTACGCAACCCCACACTCAACAGGACTCTGCGTCTTCACTCTTTCCTAACAACCCTAAACATAACCCTAACCGCAACAAGAAGCTGAACCCGAGTTAGACCCGAAAAAACACGTACGGTGCCACTTTCTGCCATCCAAAAGTGCTCTCAGCGGAAGCCTTTGGGTACACCTGAACTCCCTGGGGGAGCCTTTACGCAACCCCACACTCAACAGGACTCTGCGTCTTCGCTCTTTCCTAACAACCCTAAACATAACCCTAACCGCAACAAGAAGCTGAACCCGAGTTAGACCCGAAAAAACACGTACGGTGCCACTTTCTGCCATCAAAAAGTGCTCTCAGCGGAAGCCTTTGGGTACACCTGAACTCCCTGGGGGAGCCTTTACGCAACCCCACACTCAACAGGACTCTGCGTCTTCACTCTTTCCTAACAACCCTAAACATAACCCTAACCGCAACAAGAAGCTGAACCCGAGTTAGACCCGAAAAAACACGTACGGTGCCACTTTCTGCCATCAAAAAGTGCTCTCAGCGGAAGCCTTTGGGTACACCTGAACTCCCTGGGGGAGCCTTTACGCAACCCCACACTCAACAGGACTCTGCGTCTTCACTCTTTCCTAACAACCCTAAACATAACCCTAACCGCAACAAGAAGCTGAACCCGAGTTAGACCCGAAAAAACACGTACGGTGCCACTTTCTGCCATCAAAAAGTGCTCTCAGCGGAAGCCTTTGGGTACACCTGAACTCCCTGGGGGAGCCTTTACGCAACCCCACACTCAACAGGACTCTGCGTCTTCACTCTTTCCTAACAACCCTAAACATAACCCTAACCGCAACAAGAAGCTGAACCCGAGTTAGACCCGAAAAAACACGTACGGTGCCACTTTCTGCCATCAAAAAGTGCTCTCAGCGGAAGCCTTTGGGTACACCTGAACTCCCTGGGGGAGCCTTTACGCAACCCCACACTCAACAGGACTCTGCGTCCTCACTTTTTCCTAACAACCCTAAACATAACCCTAACCGCAACAAGAAGCTGAACCCGAGTTAGACCCGAAAAAACACGTACGGTGCCACTTTCTGCCATCAAAAAGTGCTCTCAGCGGAAGCCTTTGGGTACACCTGAACTCCCTGGGGGAGCCTTTACGCAACCCCACACTCAACAGGACTCTGCGTCTTCACTCTTTCCTAACAACCCTAAACATAACCCTAACCGCAACAAGAAGCTGAACCCGAGTTAGACCCGAAAAAACACGTACGGTGCCACTTTCTGCCATCAAAAAGTGCTCTCAGCGGAAGCCTTTGGGTACATGTGAAGTCCCTGGGGGAGCCTTTACGCAACCCCACACTCAACAGGACTCTGCGTCTTCACTCTTTCCTAACAACCCTAAACATAACCCTAACCGCAACAAGAAGCTGAACCCGAGTTAGACCCGAAAAAACACGTACGGTGCCACTTTCTGCCATCAAAAAGTGCTCTCAGCGGAAGCCTTTGGGTACACCTGAACTCCCTGGGGGAGCCTTTACGCAACCCCACACTCAACAGGACTCTGCGTCTTCACTCTTTCCTAACAACCCTAAACATAACCCTAACCGCAACAAGAAGCTGAACCCGAGTTAGACCCGAAAAAACACGTACGGTGCCACTTTCTGCCATCAAAAAGTGCTCTCAGCGGAAGCCTTTGGGTACACCTGAACTCCCTGGGGGAGCCTTTACGCAACCCCACACTCAACAGGACTCTGCGTCTTCGCTCTTTCCTAACAACCCTAAACATAACCCTAACCGCAACAAGAAGCTGAACCCGAGTTAGACCCGAAATAACACGTACGGTGCCACTTTCTGCCATCAAAAAGTGCTCTCAGCGGAAGCCTTTGGGTACACCTGAACTCCCTGGGGGAGCCTTTACGCAACCCCACACTCAACAGGACTCTGCGTCTTCACTCTTTCCTAACAACCCTAAACATAACCCTAACCGCAACAAGAAGCTGAACCCGAGTTAGACCCGAAAAAACACGTACGATGCCACTTTCTGCCATCAAAAAGTGCTCTCAGCGGAAGCCTTTGGGTACACCTGAACTCCCTGGGGGAGCCTTTACGCAACCGCACACTCAACAGGACTCTGCGTCTTCACTCTTTCCTAACAACCCTAAACATAACCCTAACCGCAACAAGAAGCTGAACCCGAGTTAGACCCGAAAAAACACGTACGGTGCCACTTTCTGCCATCCAAAAGTGCTCTCAGCGGAAGCCTTTGGGTACACCTGAACTCCCTGGGGGAGCCTTTACGCAACCCCACACTCAACAGGACTCTGCGTCTTCACTCTTTCCTAACAACCCTAAACATAACCCTAACCGCAACAAGAAGCTGAACCCGAGTTAGACCCGAAAAAACACGTACGGTGCCACTTTCTGCCATCAAAAAGTGCTCTCAGCGGAAGCCTTTGGGTACACCTGAACTCCCTGGGGGAGCCTTTACGCAACCCCGCACTCAACAGGACTCTGCGTCTTCACTCTTTCCTAACAACCCTAAACATAACCCTAACCGCAACAAGAAGCTGAACCCGAGTTAGACCCGAAAAAACACGTACGGTGCCACTTTCTGCCATCAAAAAGTGCTCTCAGCGGAAGCCTTTGGGTACACCTGAACTCCCTGGGGGAGCCTTTACGCAACCCCACACTCAACAGGACTCTGCGTCTTCACTCTTTCCTAACAACCCTAAACATAACCCTAACCGCAACAAGAAGCTGAACCCGAGTTAGACCCGAAAAAACACGTACGGTGCCACTTTCTGCCATCCAAAAGTGCTCTCAGCGGAAGCCTTTGGGTACACCTGAACTCCCTGGGGGAGCCTTTACGCAACCCCACACTCAACAGGACTCTGCGTCTTCGCTCTTTCCTAACAACCCTAAACATAACCCTAACCGCAACAAGAAGCTGAACCCGAGTTAGACCCGAAAAAACACGTACGGTGCCACTTTCTGCCATCAAAAAGTGCTCTCAGCGGAAGCCTTTGGGTACACCTGAACTCCCTGGGGGAGCCTTTACGCAACCCCACACTCAACAGGACTCTGCGTCTTCGCTCTTTCCTAACAACCCTAAACATAACCCTAACCGCAACAAGAAGCTCAACCCGAGTTAGACCCGAAAAAACACGTACGGTGCCACTTTCTGCCATCAAAAAGTGCTCTCAGCGGAAGCCTTTGGGTACACCTGAACTCCCTGGGGGAGCCTTTACGCAACCCCACACTCAACAGGACTCTGCGTCTTCACTCTTTCCTAACAACCCTAAACATAACCCTAACCGCAACAAGAAGCTCAACCCGAGTTAGACCCGAAAAAACACGTACGGTGCCACTTTCTGCCATCAAAAAGTGCTCTCAGCGGAAGCCTTTGGGTACACCTGAACTCCCTGGGGGAGCCTTTACGCAACCCCACACTCAACAGGACTCTGCGTCTTCACTCTTTCCTAACAACCCTAAACATAACCCTAACCGCAACAAGAAGCTGAACCCGAGTTAGACCCGAAAAAACACGTACGGTGCCACTTTCTGCCATCAAAAAGTGCTCTCAGCGGAAGCCTTTGGGTACATGTGAAGTCCCTGGGGGAGCCTTTACGCAACCCCACACTCAACAGGACTCTGCGTCTTCACTCTTTCCTAACAACCCTAAACATAACCCTAACCGCAACAAGAAGCTGAACCCGAGTTAGACCCGAAAAAACACGTACGGTGCCACTTTCTGCCATCAAAAAGTGCTCTCAGCGGAAGCCTTTGGGTACACCTGAACTCCCTGGGGGAGCCTTTACGCAACCCCACACTCAACAGGACTCTGCGTCTTCACTCTTTCCTAACAACCCTAAACATAACCCTAACCGCAACAAGAAGCTGAACCCGAGTTAGACCCGAAAAAACACGTACGGTGCCACTTTCTGCCATCAAAAAGTGCTCTCAGCGGAAGCCTTTGGGTACACCTGAACTCCCTGGGGGAGCCTTTACGCAACCCCACACTCAAAAGGACTCTGCGTCTTCGCTCTTTCCTAACAACCCTAAACATAACCCTAACCGCAACAAGAAGCTGAACCCGAGTTAGACCCGAAATAACACGTACGGTGCCACTTTCTGCCATCAAAAAGTGCTCTCAGCGGAAGCCTTTGGGTACACCTGAACTCCCTGGGGGAGCCTTTACGCAACCCCACACTCAACAGGACTCTGCGTCTTCACTCTTTCCTAACAACCCTAAACATAACCCTAACCGCAACAAGAAGCTCAACCCGAGTTAGACCCGAAAAAACACGTACGGTGCCACTTTCTGCCATCAAAAAGTGCTCTCAGCGGAAGCCTTTGGGTACACCTGAACTCCCTGGGGGAGCCTTTACGCAACCCCACACTCAACAGGACTCTGCGTCTTCACTCTTTCCTAACAACCCTAAACATAACCCTAACCGCAACAAGAAGCTGAACCCGAGTTAGACCCGAAAAAACACGTACGGTGCCACTTTCTGCCATCAAAAAGTGCTCTCAGCGGAAGCCTTTGGGTACACCTGAACTCCCTGGGGGAGCCTTTACGCAACCCCACACTCAACAGGACTCTGCGTCTTCACTCTTTCCTAACAACCCTAAACATAACCCTAACCGCAACAAGAAGCTGAACCCGAGTTAGACCCGAAAAAACACGTACGGTGCCACTTTCTGCCATCAAAAAGTGCTCTCAGCGGAAGCCTTTGGGTACACCTGAACTCCCTGGGGGAGCCTTTACGCAACCCCACACTCAACAGGACTCTGCGTCTTCACTCTTTCCTAACAACCCTAAACATAACCCTAACCGCAACAAGAAGCTGAACCCGAGTTAGACCCGAAAAAACACGTACGGTGCCACTTTCTGCCATCAAAAAGTGCTCTCAGCGGAAGCCTTTGGGTACACCTGAACTCCCTGGGGGAGCCTTTACGCAACCCCACACTCAACAGGACTCTGCGTCTTCACTCTTTCCTAACAACCCTAACATAACCCTAACCGCAACAAGAAGCTGAACCCGAGTTAGACCCGAAAAAACACGTACGGTGCCACTTTCTGCCATCCAAAAGTGCTCTCAGCGGAAGCCTTTGGGTACACCTGAACTCCCTGGGGGAGCCTTTACGCAACCCCACACTCAACAGGACTCTGCGTCTTCGCTCTTTCCTAACAACCCTAAACATAACCCTAACCGCAACAAGAAGCTGAACCCGAGTTAGACCCGAAAAAACACGTACGGTGCCACTTTCTGCCATCAAAAAGTGCTCTCAGCGGAAGCCTTTGGGTACACCTGAACTCCCTGGGGGAGCCTTTACGCAACCCCACACTCAACAGGACTCTGCGTCTTCACTCTTTCCTAACAACCCTAAACATAACCCTAACCGCAACAAGAAGCTGAACCCGAGTTAGACCCGAAAAAACACGTACGGTGCCACTTTCTGCCATCAAAAAGTGCTCTCAGCGGAAGCCTTTGGGTACACCTGAACTCCCTGGGGGAGCCTTTACGCAACCCCACACTCAACAGGACTCTGCGTCTTCACTCTTTCCTAACAACCCTAAACATAACCCTAACCGCAACAAGAAGCTGAACCCGAGTTAGACCCGAAAAAACACGTACGGTGCCACTTTCTGCCATCAAAAAGTGCTCTCAGCGGAAGCCTTTGGGTACACCTGAACTCCCTGGGGGAGCCTTTACGCAACCCCACACTCAACAGGACTCTGCGTCTTCACTCTTTCCTAACAACCCTAAACATAACCCTAACCGCAACAAGAAGCTGAACCCGAGTTAGACCCGAAAAAACACGTACGATGCCACTTTCTGCCATCAAAAAGTGCTCTCAGCGGAAGCCTTTGGGTACACCTGAACTCCCTGGGGGAGCCTTTACACAACCGCACACTCAACAGGACTCTGCGTCGTCACTCTTTCCTAACAACCCTAAACATAACCCTAACCGCAACAAGAAGCTGAACCCGAGTTAGACCCGAAAAAACACGTACGGTGCCACTTTCTGCCATCCAAAAGTGCTCTCAGCGGAAGCCTTTGGGTACACCTGAACTCCCTGGGGGAGCCTTTACGCAACCCCACACTCAACAGGACTCTGCGTCTTCACTCTTTCCTAACAACCCTAAACATAACCCTAACCGCAACAAGAAGCTGAACCCGAGTTAGACCCGAAAAAACACGTACGGTGCCACTTTCTGCCATCAAAAAGTGCTCTCAGCGGAAGCCTTTGGGTACACCTGAACTCCCTGGGGGAGCCTTTACGCAACCCCGCACTCAACAGGACTCTGCGTCTTCACTCTTTCCTAACAACCCTAAACATAACCCTAACCGCAACAAGAAGCTGAACCCGAGTTAGACCCGAAAAAACACGTACGGTGCCACTTTCTGCCATCCAAAAGTGCTCTCAGCGGAAGCCTTTGGGTACACCTGAACTCCCTGGGGGAGCCTTTACGCAACCCCACACTCAACAGGACTCTGCGTCTTCACTCTTTCCTAACAACCCTAAACATAACCCTAACCGCAACAAGAAGCTGAACCCGAGTTAGACCCGAAAAAACACGTACGGTGCCACTTTCTGCCATCAAAAAGTGCTCTCAGCGGAAGCCTTTGGGTACACCTGAACTCCCTGGGGGAGCCTTTACGCAACCCCACACTCAACAGGACTCTGCGTCTTCGCTCTTTCCTAACAACCCTAAACATAACCCTAACCGCAACAAGAAGCTCAACCCGAGTTAGACCCGAAAAAACACGTACGGTGCCACTTTCTGCCATCCAAAAGTGCTCTCAGCGGAAGCCTTTGGGTACACCTGAACTCCCTGGGGGAGCCTTTACGCAACCCCACACTCAACAGGACTCTGCGTCTTCACTCTTTCCTAACAACCCTAAACATAACCCTAACCGCAACAAGAAGCTGAACCCGAGTTAGACCCGAAAAAACACGTACGGTGCCACTTTCTGCCATCAAAAAGTGCTCTCAGCGGAAGCCTTTGGGTACACCTGAACTCCCTGGGGGAGCCTTTACGCAACCCCACACTCAACAGGACTCTGCGTCTTCACTCTTTCCTAACAACCCTAAACATAACCCTAACCGCAACAAGAAGCTGAACCCGAGTTAGACCCGAAAAAACACGTACGGTGCCACTTTCTGCCATCAAAAAGTGCTCTCAGCGGAAGCCTTTGGGTACACCTGAACTCCCTGGGGGAGCCTTTACGCAACCCCACACTCAACAGGACTCTGCGTCTTCACTCTTTCCTAACAACCCTAAACATAACCCTAACCGCAACAAGAAGCTGAACCCGAGTTAGACCCGAAAAAACACGTACGGTGCCACTTTCTGCCATCAAAAAGTGCTCTCAGCGGAAGCCTTTGGGTACACCTGAACTCCCTGGGGGAGCCTTTACGCAACCCCACACTCAACAGGACTCTGCGTCTTCACTCTTTCCTAACAACCCTAAACATAACCCTAACCGCAACAAGAAGCTGAACCCGAGTTAGACCCGAAAAAACACGTACGGTGCCACTTTCTGCCATCAAAAAGTGCTCTCAGCGGAAGCCTTTGGGTACACCTGAACTCCCTGGGGGAGCCTTTACGCAACCCCACACTCAACAGGACTCTGCGTCTTCACTCTTTCCTAACAACCCTAAACATAACCCTAACCGCAACAAGAAGCTGAACCCGAGTTAGACCCGAAAAAACACGTACGGTGCCACTTTCTGCCATCAAAAAGTGCTCTCAGCGGAAGCCTTTGGGTACACCTGAACTCCCTGGGGGAGCCTTTACGCAACCCCACACTCAACAGGACTCTGCGTCTTCACTCTTTCCTAACAACCCTAAACATAACCCTAACCGCAACAAGAAGCTGAACCCGAGTTAGACCCGAAAAAACACGTCACGGTGCCACTTTCTGCCATCAAAAAGTGCTCTCAGCGGAAGCCTTTGGGTACACCTGAACTCCCTGGGGGAGCCTTTACGCAACCCCACACTCAACAGGACTCTGCGTCTTCACTCTTTCCTAACAACCCTAAACATAACCCTAACCGCAACAAGAAGCTGAACCCGAGTTAGACCCGAAAAAACACGTACGGTGCCACTTTCTGCCATCAAAAAGTGCTCTCAGCGGAAGCCTTTGGGTACACCTGAACTCCCTGGGGGAGCCTTTACGCAACCCCACACTCAACAGGACTCTGCGTCTTCACTCTTTCCTAACAACCCTAAACATAACCCTAACCGCAACAAGAAGCTGAACCCGAGTTAGACCCGAAAAAACACGTACGGTGCCACTTTCTGCCATCAAAAAGTGCTCTCAGCGGAAGCCTTTGGGTACACCTGAACTCCCTGGGGGAGCCTTTACGCAACCCCACACTCAACAGGACTCTGCGTCTTCACTCTTTCCTAACAACCCTAAACATAACCCTAACCGCAACAAGAAGCTGAACCCGAGTTAGACCCGAAAAAACACGTACGGTGCCACTTTCTGCCATCAAAAAGTGCTCTCAGCGGAAGCCTTTGGGTACACCTGAACTCCCTGGGGGAGCCTTTACGCAACCCCACACTCAACAGGACTCTGCGTCTTCACTCTTTCCTAACAACCCTAAACATAACCCTAACCGCAACAAGAAGCTGAACCCGAGTTAGACCCGAAAAAACACGTACGGTGCCACTTTCTGCCATCAAAAAGTGCTCTCAGCGGAAGCCTTTGGGTACACCTGAACTCCCTGGGGGAGCCTTTACGCAACCGCCACACTCAACAGGACTCTGCGTCTTCACTCTTTCCTAACAACCCTAAACATAACCCTAACCGCAACAAGAAGCTGAACCCGAGTTAGACCCGAAAAAACACGTACGGTGCCACTTTCTGCCATCAAAAAGTGCTCTCAGCGGAAGCCTTTGGGTACACCTGAACTCCCTGGGGGAGCCTTTACGCAACCCCACACTCAACAGGACTCTGCGTCTTCACTCTTTCCTAACAACCCTAAACATAACCCTAACCGCAACAAGAAGCTGAACCCGAGTTAGACCCGAAAAAACACGTACGGTGCCACTTTCTGCCATCAAAAAGTGCTCTCAGCGGAAGCCTTTGGGTACACCTGAACTCCCTGGGGGAGCCTTTACGCAACCCCACACTCAACAGGACTCTGCGTCTTCACTCTTTCCTAACAACCCTAAACATAACCCTAACCGCAACAAGAAGCTGAACCCGAGTTAGACCCGAAAAAACACGTACGGTGCCACTTTCTGCCATCAAAAAGTGCTCTCAGCGGAAGCCTTTGGGTACACCTGAACTCCCTGGGGGAGCCTTTACGCAACCCCACACTCAACAGGACTCTGCGTCTTCACTCTTTCCTAACAACCCTAAACATAACCCTAACCGCAACAAGAAGCTGAACCCGAGTTAGACCCGAAAAAACACGTACGGTGCCACTTTCTGCCATCAAAAAGTGCTCTCAGCGGAAGCCTTTGGGTACACCTGAACTCCCTGGGGGAGCCTTTACGCAACCCCACACTCAACAGGACTCTGCGTCTTCACTCTTTCCTAACAACCCTAAACATAACCCTAACCGCAACAAGAAGCTGAACCCGAGTTAGACCCGAAAAAACACGTACGGTGCCACTTTCTGCCATCAAAAAGTGCTCTCAGCGGAAGCCTTTGGGTACACCTGAACTCCCTGGGGGAGCCTTTACGCAACCCCACACTCAACAGGACTCTGCGTCTTCACTCTTTCCTAACAACCCTAAACATAACCCTAACCGCAACAAGAAGCTGAACCCGAGTTAGACCCGAAAAAACACGTACGGTGCCACTTTCTGCCATCAAAAAGTGCTCTCAGCGGAAGCCTTTGGGTACACCTGAACTCCCTGGGGGAGCCTTTACGCAACCCCACACTCAACAGGACTCTGCGTCTTCACTCTTTCCTAACAACCCTAAACATAACCCTAACCGCAACAAGAAGCTGAACCCGAGTTAGACCCGAAAAAACACGTACGGTGCCACTTTCTGCCATCAAAAAGTGCTCTCAGCGGAAGCCTTTGGGTACACCTGAACTCCCTGGGGGAGCCTTTACGCAACCCCACACTCAACAGGACTCTGCGTCTTCACTCTTTCCTAACAACCCTAAACATAACCCTAACCGCAACAAGAAGCTGAACCCGAGTTAGACCCGAAAAAACACGTACGGTGCCACTTTCTGCCATCAAAAAGTGCTCTCAGCGGAAGCCTTTGGGTACACCTGAACTCCCTGGGGGAGCCTTTACGCAACCCCACACTCAACAGGACTCTGCGTCTTCACTCTTTCCTAACAACCCTAAACATAACCCTAACCGCAACAAGAAGCTGAACCCGAGTTAGACCCGAAAAAACACGTACAGTGCCACTTTCTGCCATCAAAAAGTGCTCTCAGCGGAAGCCTTTGGGTACACCTGAACTCCCTGGGGGAGCCTTTACGCAACCCCACACTCAACAGGACTCTGCGTCTTCACTCTTTCCTAACAACCCTAAACATAACCCTAACCGCAACAAGAAGCTGAACCCGAGTTAGACCCGAAAAAACACGTACGGTGCCACTTTCTGCCATCAAAAAGTGCTCTCAGCGGAAGCCTTTGGGTACACCTGAACTCCCTGGGGGAGCCTTTACGCAACCCCACACTCAACAGGACTCTGCGTCTTCACTCTTTCCTAACAACCCTAAACATAACCCTAACCGCAACAAGAAGCTGAACCCGAGTTAGACCCGAAAAAACACGTACGGTGCCACTTTCTGCCATCCAAAAGTGCTCTCAGCGGAAGCCTTTGGGTACACCTGAACTCCCTGGGGGAGCCTTTACGCAACCGCACAGTCAACAGGACTCTGCGTCTTCACTCTTTCCTAACAACCCTAAACATAACCCTAACCGCAACAAGAAGCTGAACCCGAGTTAGACCCGAAAAAACACGTACGGTGCCACTTTCTGCCATCAAAAAGTGCTCTCAGCGGAAGCCTTTGGGTACACCTGAACTCCCTGGGGGAGCCTTTACGCAACCTCACACTCAACAGGACTCTGCGTCTTCACTCTTTCCTAACAACCCTAAACATAACCCTAACCGCAACAAGAAGCTGAACCCGAGTTAGACCCGAAAAAACACGTACGGTGCCACTTTCTGCCATCAAAAAGTGCTCTCAGCGGAAGCCTTTGGGTACACCTGAACTCCCTGGGGGAGCCTTTACGCAACCCCACACTCAACAGGACTCTGCGTCTTCACTCTTTCCTAACAACCCTAAACATAACCCTAACAGGAACAAGAAGCTCAACCCGAGTTAGACCCGAAAAAACACGTACGGTGCCACTTTCTGCCATCAAAAAGTGCTCTCAGCGGAAGCCTTTGGGTACACCTGAACTCCCTGGGGGAGCCTTTACGCAACCCCACACTCAACAGGACTCTGCGTCTTCACTCTTTCCTAACAACCCTAAACATAACCCTAACAGGAACAAGAAGCTCAACCAGAGTTAGACCCGAAAAAACACGTACGGTGCATCTTTCTGGCATCAAAAAGTGCTCTCAGCGGAAGCCTTTGGGTACACGTGAACTCCCTGGGGGAGCCTTTACACAACCCCACACTCAACAGGACTCTGCGTCTTCACTCTTTCCTAACAACCCTAAACATAACCCTAACCGCAACAAGAAGCTGAACCCGAGTTAGACCCGAAAAAACACGTAGGGTGCCACTTTCTGCCATCAAAAAGTGCTCTCAGCGGAAGCCTTTGGGTACACGTGAACTCCCTGGGGGAGCCTTTACGCAACCCCACACTCAACAGGACTCTGCGTCTTCACTCTTTCCTAACAACCCTAAACATAACCCTAACCGCAACAAGAAGCTGAACCCGAGTTAGACCCGAAAAAACACGTACGGTGCCACTTTCTGCCATCAAAAAGTGCTCTCAGCGGAAGCCTTTGGGTACACGTGAACTCCCTGGGGGAGCCTTTACGCAACCCCACACTCAACAGGACTCTGCGTCTTCACTCTTTCCTAACAACCCTAAACATAACCCTAACCGCAACAAGAAGCTGAACCCGAGTTAGACCCGAAAAAACACGTACGGTGCCACTTTCTGCCATCAAAAAGTGCTCTCAGCGGAAGCCTTTGGGTACACCTGAACTCCCTGGGGGAGCCTTTACGCAACCCCACACTCAACAGGACTCTGCGTCTTCACTCTTTCCTAACAACCCTAAACATAACCCTAACCGCAACAAGAAGCTGAACCCGAGTTAGACCCGAAAAAACACGTACGGTGCCACTTTCTGCCATCAAAAAGTGCTCTCAGCGGAAGCCTTTGGGTACACCTGAACTCCCTGGGGGAGCCTTTACGCAACCCCACACTCAACAGGACTCTGCGTCTTCACTCTTTCCTAACAACCCTAAACATAACCCTAACCGCAACAAGAAGCTGAACCCGAGTTAGACCCGAAAAAACACGTACGGTGCCACTTTCTGCCATCCAAAAGTGCTCTCAGCGGAAGCCTTTGGGTACACCTGAACTCCCTGGGGGAGCCTTTACGCAACCCCACACTCAACAGGACTCTGCGTCTTCACTCTTTCCTAACAACCCTAAACATAACCCTAACCGCAACAAGAAGCTGAACCCGAGTTAGACCCGAAAAAACACGTACGGTGCCACTTTCTGCCATCAAAAAGTGCTCTCAGCGGAAGCCTTTGGGTACACCTGAACTCCCTGGGGGAGCCTTTACGCAACCCCACACTCAACAGGACTCTGCGTCTTCGCTCTTTCCTAACAACCCTAAACATAACCCTAACCGCAACAAGAAGCTGAACCCGAGTTAGACCCGAAAAAACACGTACGATGCCACTTTCTGCCATCAAAAAGTGCTCTCAGCGGAAGCCTTTGGGTACACCTGAACTCCCTGGGGGAGCCTTTACGCAACCGCACACTCAACAGGACTCTGCGTCTTCACTCTTTCCTAACAACCCTAAACATAACCCTAACCGCAACAAGAAGCTGAACCCGAGTTAGACCCGAAAAAACACGTACGGTGCCACTTTCTGCCATCAAAAAGTGCTCTCAGCGGAAGCCTTTGGGTACACCTGAACTCCCTGGGGGAGCCTTTACGCAACCCCACACTCAACAGGACTCTGCGTCTTCACTCTTTCCTAACAACCCTAAACATAACCCTAACCGCAACAAGAAGCTGAACCCGAGTTAGACCCGAAAAAACACGTACGGTGCCACTTTCTGCCATCAAAAAGTGCTCTCAGCGGAAGCCTTTGGGTACACCTGAACTCCCTGGGGGAGCCTTTACGCAACCCCACACTCAACAGGACTCTGCGTCTTCGCTCTTTCCTAACAACCCTAAACATAACCCTAACCGCAACAAGAAGCTGAACCCGAGTTAGACCCGAAAAAACACGTACGGTGCCACTTTCTGCCATCAAAAAGTGCTCTCAGCGGAAGCCTTTGGGTACACCTGAACTCCCTGGGGGAGCCTTTACGCAACCCCACACTCAACAGGACTCTGCGTCTTCACTCTTTCCTAACAACCCTAAACATAACCCTAACCGCAACAAGAAGCTGAACCCGAGTTAGACCCGAAAAAACACGTACGGTGCCACTTTCTGCCATCAAAAAGTGCTCTCAGCGGAAGCCTTTGGGTACACCTGAACTCCCTGGGGGAGCCTTTACGCAACCCCACACTCAACAGGACTCTGCGTCTTCACTCTTTCCTAACAACCCTAAACATAACCCTAACCGCAACAAGAAGCTGAACCCGAGTTAGACCCGAAAAAACACGTACGGTGCCACTTTCTGCCATCAAAAAGTGCTCTCAGCGGAAGCCTTTGGGTACACCTGAACTCCCTGGGGGAGCCTTTACGCAACCCCACACTCAACAGGACTCTGCGTCTTCACTCTTTCCTAACAACCCTAAACATAACCCTAACTGCAACAAGAAGCTGAACCCGAGTTAGACCCGAAAAAACACGTACGGTGCCACTTTCTGCCATCAAAAAGTGCTCTCAGCGGAAGCCTTTGGGAACACCTGAACTCCCTGGGGGAGCCTTTACACAACCCCACACTCAACAGGACTCTGCGTCTTCACTCTTTCCTAACAACCCTAAACATAAGCCTAACCGGAACAAGAAGCTGAACCCGAGTTAGACCCGAAAAAACACGTACGGTGCCACTTTCTGCCATCAAAAAGTGCTCTCAGCGGAAGCCTTTGGGTACACCTGAACTCCCTGGGGGAGCCTTTACGCAACCCCACACTCAACAGGACTCTGCGTCTTCACTCTTTCCTAACAACCCTAAACATAACCCTAACCGCAACAAGAAGCTGAACCCGAGTTAGACCCGAAAAAACACGTACGGTGCCACTTTCTGCCATCAAAAAGTGCTCTCAGCGGAAGCCTTTGGGTACACCTGAACTCCCTGGGGGAGCCTTTACGCAACCCCACACTCAACAGGACTCTGCGTCTTCACTCTTTCCTAACAACCCTAAACATAACCCTAACCGCAACAAGAAGCTGAACCCGAGTTAGACCCGAAAAAACACGTACGGTGCCACTTTCTGCCATCAAAAAGTGCTCTCAGCGGAAGCCTTTGGGTACACCTGAACTCCCTGGGGGAGCCTTTACGCAACCCCACACTCAACAGGACTCTGCGTCTTCACTCTTTCCTAACAACCCTAAACATAACCCTAACCGCAACAAGAAGCTGAACCCGAGTTAGACCCGAAAAAACACGTACGGTGCCACTTTCTGCCATCAAAAAGTGCTCTCAGCGGAAGCCTTTGGGTACACCTGAACTCCCTGGGGGAGCCTTTACGCAACCCCACACTCAACAGGACTCTGCGTCTTCACTCTTTCCTAACAACCCTAAACATAACCCTAACCGCAACAAGAAGCTGAACCCGAGTTAGACCCGAAAAAACACGTACAGTGCCACTTTCTGCCATCAAAAAGTGCTCTCAGCGGAAGCCTTTGGGTACACCTGAACTCCCTGGGGGAGCCTTTACGCAACCCCACACTCAACAGGACTCTGCGTCTTCACTCTTTCCTAACAACCCTAAACATAACCCTAACCGCAACAAGAAGCTGAACCCGAGTTAGACCCGAAAAAACACGTACGGTGCCACTTTCTGCCATCAAAAAGTGCTCTCAGCGGAAGCCTTTGGGTACACCTGAACTCCCTGGGGGAGCCTTTACGCAACCCCACACTCAACAGGACTCTGCGTCTTCACTCTTTCCTAACAACCCTAAACATAACCCTAACCGCAACAAGAAGCTGAACCCGAGTTAGACCCGAAAAAACACGTACGGTGCCACTTTCTGCCATCCAAAAGTGCTCTCAGCGGAAGCCTTTGGGTACACCTGAACTCCCTGGGGGAGCCTTTACGCAACCGCACAGTCAACAGGACTCTGCGTCTTCACTCTTTCCTAACAACCCTAAACATAACCCTAACCGCAACAAGAAGCTGAACCCGAGTTAGACCCGAAAAAACACGTACGGTGCCACTTTCTGCCATCAAAAAGTGCTCTCAGCGGAAGCCTTTGGGTACACCTGAACTCCCTGGGGGAGCCTTTACGCAACCTCACACTCAACAGGACTCTGCGTCTTCACTCTTTCCTAACAACCCTAAACATAACCCTAACCGCAACAAGAAGCTGAACCCGAGTTAGACCCGAAAAAACACGTACGGTGCCACTTTCTGCCATCAAAAAGTGCTCTCAGCGGAAGCCTTTGGGTACACCTGAACTCCCTGGGGGAGCCTTTACGCAACCCCACACTCAACAGGACTCTGCGTCTTCACTCTTTCCTAACAACCCTAAACATAACCCTAACAGGAACAAGAAGCTCAACCCGAGTTAGACCCGAAAAAACACGTACGGTGCCACTTTCTGCCATCAAAAAGTGCTCTCAGCGGAAGCCTTTGGGTACACCTGAACTCCCTGGGGGAGCCTTTACGCAACCCCACACTCAACAGGACTCTGCGTCTTCACTCTTTCCTAACAACCCTAAACATAACCCTAACAGGAACAAGAAGCTCAACCAGAGTTAGACCCGAAAAAACACGTACGGTGCATCTTTCTGGCATCAAAAAGTGCTCTCAGCGGAAGCCTTTGGGTACACGTGAACTCCCTGGGGGAGCCTTTACACAACCCCACACTCAACAGGACTCTGCGTCTTCACTCTTTCCTAACAACCCTAAACATAACCCTAACCGCAACAAGAAGCTGAACCCGAGTTAGACCCGAAAAAACACGTAGGGTGCCACTTTCTGCCATCAAAAAGTGCTCTCAGCGGAAGCCTTTGGGTACACGTGAACTCCCTGGGGGAGCCTTTACGCAACCCCACACTCAACAGGACTCTGCGTCTTCACTCTTTCCTAACAACCCTAAACATAACCCTAACCGCAACAAGAAGCTGAACCCGAGTTAGACCCGAAAAAACACGTACGGTGCCACTTTCTGCCATCAAAAAGTGCTCTCAGCGGAAGCCTTTGGGTACACGTGAACTCCCTGGGGGAGCCTTTACGCAACCCCACACTCAACAGGACTCTGCGTCTTCACTCTTTCCTAACAACCCTAAACATAACCCTAACCGCAACAAGAAGCTGAACCCGAGTTAGACCCGAAAAAACACGTACGGTGCCACTTTCTGCCATCAAAAAGTGCTCTCAGCGGAAGCCTTTGGGTACACCTGAACTCCCTGGGGGAGCCTTTACGCAACCCCACACTCAACAGGACTCTGCGTCTTCACTCTTTCCTAACAACCCTAAACATAACCCTAACCGCAACAAGAAGCTGAACCCGAGTTAGACCCGAAAAAACACGTACGGTGCCACTTTCTGCCATCAAAAAGTGCTCTCAGCGGAAGCCTTTGGGTACACCTGAACTCCCTGGGGGAGCCTTTACGCAACCCCACACTCAACAGGACTCTGCGTCTTCACTCTTTCCTAACAACCCTAAACATAACCCTAACCGCAACAAGAAGCTGAACCCGAGTTAGACCCGAAAAAACACGTACGGTGCCACTTTCTGCCATCCAAAAGTGCTCTCAGCGGAAGCCTTTGGGTACACCTGAACTCCCTGGGGGAGCCTTTACGCAACCCCACACTCAACAGGACTCTGCGTCTTCACTCTTTCCTAACAACCCTAAACATAACCCTAACCGCAACAAGAAGCTGAACCCGAGTTAGACCCGAAAAAACACGTACGGTGCCACTTTCTGCCATCAAAAAGTGCTCTCAGCGGAAGCCTTTGGGTACACCTGAACTCCCTGGGGGAGCCTTTACGCAACCCCACACTCAACAGGACTCTGCGTCTTCGCTCTTTCCTAACAACCCTAAACATAACCCTAACCGCAACAAGAAGCTGAACCCGAGTTAGACCCGAAAAAACACGTACGATGCCACTTTCTGCCATCAAAAAGTGCTCTCAGCGGAAGCCTTTGGGTACACCTGAACTCCCTGGGGGAGCCTTTACGCAACCGCACACTC